>NW_024542114.1:0-239192 GCF_016758785.1 Suillus bovinus | reverse complement strand
AATCATTTTGCGATTAATGATCCTTCACTCGACAATCACCTATTTACATGGAATCATCCTAAAGGTCATCAACCTTTAATGCAGACCAAGTTTTTGAAAAAGATCGGAGCAATAACAAAGAATTTCAGCATTCCGAATCTGAAAGGTCACAGCATTAGGATTGGAGGAACATTGGAATATCTACTTTGTGGAATTCCTTTCGACGTCATAAAGTCGATGGGTAGATGGTCTAGCAATGCTTTTACACTATATCTGCGGAAGCATGCTATGGTTATGGCACCATATTTGCAAGATTCTCTAATACTTGAACCTTTCATGCATTATACAATGCCCCCATTGTGTTGATATTAATGTGCATTTATATTCACCCTTTTGCCTTCTAACTGGGAGTCTAAACTTGGCCTTGATGCGTCACAGGGCTCCTTTTGTTTATGGGTATCACAGCTCTCGTTAGACTTCTATTAGGTTTGGGGCGATGTTTTGGGCCAGAAAACCCTGCGGCTTTTTGCCCAAACACTTACTTACTCTCAATATTGTTGTTTACAGAATCAGATGATTCATACATCTGATTCTCTCATTTATCTCAAAACTTTTATCAAACACATAGATCTTCTTGATGTTGACAACCACACCATAAATGTGTTAGAAGAACTGAGAGTTCAAAGTCAATGCACTTGATATTATTGTGTAAATAAGTAAAGTACTATACCTGAGAGTTCAAAGTCAATGCACGAAGCATGTAAGACTTGTGAACTCTGCACTATGGGCGAGTCTATGTAAACAAATATAAACAATTCCTAGTATGGTATGTGTCCTCAAAGTGTCCTCGAAGTCCTCGAAGTTATCTACTAATATAGTAATGTCCTTGAAGTGTCCTTCAAGTCTTCAAAGTCTTAGAAGTCTTCGACCTATCTAGTGTGAAGTCACCACACAACTAACAAAATGTTACAATAACATTTAACCCTGACTTATTTTTCTCTTTCTGTAACCCTAGCGCCAACTCTAGACTCACCTAGACTTGGCCATTGTTAAGAACATGCTCAAGGGTCAAATCCGAAGGGCTTGGCTTCAGCTCGTGCGCTGCACCCCTTATCCAAGTATGTGCCCCTAACTTTTGAAGGCTAATGGACAATGTCTGGAGTCCAATGTCCAATGCACGGGAGTTCTGGCGGACGTTCGGAAACAGGTGATAAGACTAATACGGACAATGTCCGAACTAGAAGGAAAACAGCAGAGGACTACCAGAGGTAGAGGCGGAGGTGATAAGTCTATAGGGATCAACCCGAAGACTTTAGCAGAGGTCGATGAGAGGAGAACTCAAGACGGACAGAGGAGGGAATGAGCAAAGTCTAAGATAATATTTGAACTAAGGTAGTACAAAGATTCTACAGGGTTTATATACTACAGAGGACATAACAGAGAATCAGCCAGTGCAGTCTGAAGCTATGTGAGGCTGTGGATGGAGCATATAGAAAAGTCAAACACTAGTCTATCGGAAAATAGTAAATGAAGAAAGAGATGAAGACAGGAAAATAAAGGCTGAAATGAAACGAGGTACGGAAAATGAGACAGTCTAACTTTAGAGGGAACATACAAAGGGATAAGGCACAGAAGTTAGATGCAGGTCGGATCTGGACAATAGATAGAAGTTGGCCGGATCTGAAAACTTGTAAATGGTTTGTGTGATAGGTGCGGATCTGAAACACGGGATATGACAGCCATTCTCTTATCAAGTGGGCTGTCTGCACTTCTCTTCTTCTTGATTGTATCTTGACTACTATCATCATGTGCAGCTTGATTGTTTCGCCTATCTTTGCTATCTTGATAGGTTGTACTATTTTCCTATCTTAATTACCTTTCTTGACATGGCTGTGCTGCTTCCTGTTACCTATATAAACCCCATGTACATCAAGTAGTATTCCTTAACTTAATCTACTGGGTTTTTCCCTTGAATCCTATTCTATAAGGTCTCTACCCTTATAGTCTGATACTTTATCTCTAAGACAGTCACTCACTGTCTTAGTCTGAACCCTTGATAGGTAGAAGCGCTAAAAGTGCTCACCTATAGAATAGGTAAAAGTCACCATCGAGCACTCACCTCTAAACCTAGATAGAAACCATCATGCTCATCCAGCAGAACCCTTGAAACCAGAACCCTCCTTGTACTAGGAGTTAGAACACACTGTCAACAAGACTGGTCTATCTTTGCCCTTTGACAGAAGAACTATCCCAATTGTAACAATAAGCTGACTTTAGCTATAGATAGATAACATTAGAAATCAATAAAAAGTATTAGATCTTGTTCAAACATACATTGCCCCACTTTGTCTTGCAGGATTCAGCAGTCTTTTCTCTGCCATGCTGTCAGGTGAAGGTAGTCTTGATGTTACAAGAACATCTAGATGCTTGGGCCCCTACCATTTTTCTCCTCATCCTTCTGGTATTAGCCCTCGCATCATACCCTTACCCCGACCTCACCCTTGTTATCCTCGTCATCCTCGCATTCCCTTTCGCCCTCTACCTGTCGCTTCAGCAGAGCCAGTACATCTGGCCGGATCCTTTCGCTGACGAAGCATACCCATGCTCCGTTCCACCACCTGACTGATCCTGTGGACAGTCCCCTTGCCCTTACCGTCCGGACAGTAACCTATGATATGATGCACGATGCATCCCCTTTGCCCTCTTACCTTTCTTGATCTCTGATTCAGTGCGCAGTCGCACATGCAACTTATAGATAGCTCCGCAGCTGCACGATCGTGCCCCTGCGCGTTTCACTTCTTATTTCGACCTGTGACTCACTTTCTCATCAAGCACGTTCTGCCTCGCCCGTGTCTCAATATGAACGTGCTTTCCTTTTATGGTTATGCCCTTTACCGATTGCTTCTCTTGGTAGTACGAGTTATCACCCACTAATACGTTTCCTGTCCTCTATATAAACTCGCTACCATGTACTATATTCCCTAACTTGAATCTACTTGGTTCTTGACCTCCTACTCTCACCAGAGTGATCCCTTCTGCCTAGCCAGCAGTCTATATTCTATCTTCTTATCTGCTCTTCGCGGATAAGCCTATAGTCTCGATCTTTGCTCATCGACTTCGTTGACAAGCAGAGCCCCTGTTAACTAGTAGGACTTCTGTCCTTCTAATTAACGACAATCTTACGATTAACCTTCGGGTGTCATAAGTCTTGGCAGATACAGCTCATCATCTAGTATCCGCTTGACGTAAGCTACCCAATTCGGACATAGGCGTCAAATCTTACTTGCCGACGCGTCGCCAAGTAAGACCCCTAACCTTGGGCTAGCCCAAGGACATCCTCGACCATTGATGACACACGCTCTGTTTGAGCGTCGCCAACAGATACCATCCAAGTCGTAACACTTGATGTGTTCAGCAGCTCCTTGAACAGTGGTCATCTTGAAGTTTAGACCATCACCAGCTCCAGATTTATGATTCAGGAGGTAATTAATCAAGGCCTGTTCTTCATCTATCATCCAATGTGCAGGTATTTTATGTATCCTCTCTACTGTTGATCCTTGAATGTTGACAGATCCTTGGGATCGGCAAGAACAAGTAGATCCAACAGAAGTATCACTGTGAGACATGCTTCTAGGTCTGGGACTGTAGGCAAATTTGAAAGAGTATGTATCTCTGTGAGTATATCTAGCCATGGTCATATAGACTTTGTAATGATACAAGCCAAGGAATCCGGGATCACCCTTTATGGGTCACATGACAGCAAATTCTGAATCTTGAATTTTGATTTGGCGAATTTTGCCAGTCCATACATAGCCTTAGCTTAAGCATGTTATGGATACTTACAAATGCTTACGACTTCAGTGGCAATTGGTGGAGATCACCTGTAGTTCCCACATACCCACCCTAATTAGACCTAAAGGTGCGTCTAAGTTGACCGGGATTTAGCTGTACCCACCCAAATGAATAATCTTCTATACTAAAATGCCTTGGTAACATGTAATTGAGACAACTTAACTTATGACTAATCAACTTGAAGGACAACTTTTGTTATGTCAGCAACTTAGATTGGTCATGTTGCAGGCGCTGAACATGCACATGTAATGGTGAATCATCAATAAATTTGAAGTCATGATTGTGATGTTGCACTCACACAATCAACTACAGCGGTGCTAAAAAAGGCCATCATGATGCTTCTGCAGTGTCAAGTCACTCAGACTCAAGCAACCACCAGGTGAGGATGTCCATTCAGCATTCTCTGCTGCAGGTCTCATTTGCCTTAGCATGCGCCCCTTTTGAATCTCGCAAAAAGACCATCAGACTTGCCTGCATCTCAAGAGACCAAATGGTGTGCCATATCTGACAACTTTTCCATCACTCAACATGCTATTCCTGGGGAAAACACTCATGAAAAGATGAGAAATACTTTCTTTTCAAGATATACACTTTGTAAATAGTATCAACTTCCTTAGAACACATCTCAAGTCCATGATCCTTCTGTATCTGAGTTTGAATGGTGGTCTTTGGCCCAGTACCAGCATTGTGAGCATGAATACCTCCAGTGTGAGGTGCAAGTAGTCCGCAAACGGCCAGAACATCTTGCACAGGCTCCTAATAGCACTGGGGCTGAACAAGGAACATGGGTCACTACAGCATTTGAACACTGTTCTCTTGGACAAAAAAGATGCTGCAAATGTGAGCAACAGCAACATGAAGCTCAGCAACCACCAATCACTGAAACACTTAGATCAGCTGCTCAGGAATACAAATTTATTTTTAGACCCATGGAAGTTGTCAAACTCCCACCTGCACACTAACATAATTATCACACTGATGCAATGGATGTTGACCTGCTGCCACAAGCTGAAAATATCCAGGAGCCTGTCAACAATCTTCATGGCTATGTTTCATAAGACATCCCTGCTCTGCTGCAGTTTCCCACTGCAATTTCACTACAACAGTTTCCTCCTCCTCCTCCTCCTCCTGTTCGTCCCAATCTTCCTCTTGCATGACAGCCATATGTTAAGCCAAACTTACATCATGATCTAGGCAGAATGTATGTTGCATGTGTTAGTTGTGTGGTGACTTCACACTAGATAGGTCGAAGACTTCTAAGACTTCGAAGACTCAAGGGACACTTCAAGGACATTACTATATTAGTAGATAACTTCGAGGACTTCGAGGACTTCGAGGACCCTTTGAGGACAGACCTCTAAGACACTTCGAGGACACATACCATACTAGGAATTGTTTATATTTGTTTACATAGACTCGCCCATAGTGCAGAGTTCACAAGTCTTACATGCTTTGTGCATTGACTTTGAACTCTCAGGTATAGTACTTTACTTATTCACACAATAATATCATGTGCATTGACTTTGAACTCTCAGTTCTTCTAACAGCATGCCCCCATTGTAATGCTCTCTATTGGATGAGTGAACACTTGATATCATCTTCGAACCAAAATCCTGCCTTTGGAATGTGCTGTGATCAAGGCCAGGTTCGCATTCCTGCCCTTCATGATCCTCCAGAGGCTCTCAGGAATATTTTGAAGCATGCACTCCCAAACTGTTAGAAGAACTGAGAGTTCAAAGTCAATGCACGAGATATTATTGTGTAAATAAGTAAAGTACTGTACCTGAGAGTTCAAAGTCAATGCACGAAGCATGTAAGACTTGTGAACTCTGCACTATGGGCGAGTCTATGTAAACAAATATAAACAATTCCTAGTATGGTATGTGTCCTCGAAGTGTCTTAGAGGTCTGTCCTCAAAGTGTCCTCGAAGTCCTCGAAGTCCTCGAAGTTATCTACTAATATAGTAATGTCCTTGAAGTGTCCTCAAAGTCCTCGAAGTTATCTACTAATATAGTAATGTCCTTGAAGTGTCCTTCAAGTCTTCGAAGTCTTAGAAGTCTTCGACCTATCTAGTGTGAAGTCACCACACAACTAACACTCCCCCCTGACTGAACACATCTCTAATCTCTAACAACTCCCCCCTCATCTGTGTAGTCCCATCATTCTGCAAAATAGTTCCACCTTGGGTCGACTCAAAGACTTTGTCAAGATGTCGGCTGGCTGATCAGCTGTGGGCACAAAGATAGGCGCAATTATCTCTTTGTGAACAACGTCTCTGAGCCAATACCAACTAAGATCCAGTTGCTTCATCCTCCCGTGGTGTTCTGGGTGTTTGGCAACAGATATGGCGCTCTGGTTGTCTATTCTAAGTATGGATGGTGCAGTGGTGGAGAATCCCATCTCCTGCAGCAAGTTTCGCATCCATCGGATCTCCTTGCCTGCTGAGACTGCAGAGATGTACTCTGCTTCGGTAGTAGATAGCGCAACAATGCTTTGTAGCTTAGAAGACCACGAGACGACTCCAGAGCCGATCTTCACCAAGTATCCACCAGTGGAGCGCCCTGTGTCCTTGCATCCACCATGATCAGCATCGGAATAGGTTGAGAACAGTTCGGTGCTTGATGGATCAGGCGCATAAGTGATCTTGTAGTCGGCAGTACCTCTGAGATAGCGAAGCAGGTGCTTGACAGCTTGCCAGTGAGCTAATCCTGGATTCGAGTTGAATCTGGCAAGATAACCAACAGCGTGGGCAATGTCTGGTCGAGTTGTTGTTGCCAGGTACATCAGGGCGCCTACTGCAGCCAGGTATGGGACGGTCTTCATGAGCTGGACCTCTTCAGGCGTCTGGGGGCTCTGGGAGCGACTGAGTCGAAGGTTGGGCTGCATGGGAGTGGATATGGGCTTGCAATCAGCCATGCCAAAACGCTCGAGGATGTCTAGACAGTACTGCTGTTGAGATATGGTGATGGAGTGTTTAGACCAGTCTCTGTCTATCTTAATGCCCAGAAGCTGAGTGGTGGGACCGAGATCGCGAAGCTTGAAGTGCTGGGAGAGCTCCTTGATGGTCCGGTCGATGGCAGCAGCAGATTTCGAGGCAAAGGTCATGTCATCTACGAAGACTGGCAGAATGATCCTTACATTGTCCTTTAGATAGATGTAGATGGACGCGTCTGAGTAGGACTGAGTGTAGCCCAAAGACTCGAGCACAGAGCGCATTTTCTGGTTCCATCTGTTGCCTCCTTGCTTGGTGCCATATATGCTCTTCTTCAACAAGCAAACCATCTCTTTGGCATCTCCTTCAACAAATCCCTCAGGCTGCTCCATGTAGACGTCGCAGTCCATCTCCCCATTGAGGTAGGCATGAGATATGTCTATAGAGCGCAGGTGGAGGTCGTGAATGGCGGCCATGGCTAGGACAACTCTTATGCTGGACATTCTGACTGTGGGCGCAAATATTTCGAGGTAGTCGAAGCCAGGTCGTTGATTGTAGCCTTTGGCCACCAATCTGCCTTTGTAGCGCTCCACAGATCCGTCTGCATTGCGCTTCACCTTGAACACCCACTTGCAGCCTATGACCTTCTTTCCAGCAGGTCTGGGGACGAGCTGCCAAGTGCCATTGATGCTGTGGGCGTTCAGCTCCTCCATGGCAGCTTGTTTCCACTGCTCTGCATCAGGGCGCTTCAGAGCTTCGGAGTAGGACAGGGGTTCAGCTGGTGAAGCTGCAGAGAGGACAATCTCATGGCCAAGATCCGCGTCCTCGATCTCATCATCGACATCAGAGTGTAGTTGGGCTGGAGATAGCTTCCACCACTCTCTAGGCTTGGTTCTATTGCGCCTGGGCAGTCTGGCTCCAATGCCAATGGGCGAGGGCGGTCTAGGAGGTGGAGATGGTGGTGGGGATGGAGTTGGAGACGAGGCTCGGACTTGAGGAGGATCTGGATCAATATTAGGGACTACAGGGGCAGCAGGAGGCGCATCTGGAGGACCATTGCTCCCCCCATGATCCTGATACTCATCAGAGCTGGATTCATCATCAGCATCTGAATCGTCAGGTATTGGGAATGTCCTTCGTGTCTGTGGAATAGGTGGGACAGTAGGGCGAGTTGGTGCAAGTGTAGGTGCAGTAGGGACTGGTATCGAAGGCTCAGTAGGTCGCTTCGAGAGGGGGAAATATCTTTCATCGAAATCAGCTCGTTCTGATATTACTGTCTTCTTAGTAGTGGTATTGTAGAACTTCCAGCCCTTGTAGCCCTGAGGATACCCAATGAACACGCATTTCTCCATGTGAGATCCGAGTCCTTCTCTCTTGTCCTTCTGCACGTGCACATAGGCAGTGCAACCCCAGACTCGAAGGTGGGAGACATCTGGCTTCCTTCCATGCCACAGTTCGTAGGGAGTGGCGCTTTTCACTGCGCTTGTGGGGCATCTGTTCCACACGTGCACTAGGGCACCTAGAGCCTCGCCCCAGAATGCTTTAGGTAGGCCAGTTTCATCCAGCATGGTGGTGATGCGCTCAGAGAGCAGCCTGTTGGCTCGCTCTGCAACACCATTCTGCTGAGGACGTGCTCGGACTGTGTGCTGGCGCTCTATGCCGCAGGAGTTGGTGAACTGCAAGAAAGCATTGCTCATGTACTCCCCTCCCTTGTCGTCCCTCAGGATCTTGATTTTTCGCTCTGACTGGTTCTCAGCATAAGCCTTGAATGTCTTGAAGGCCTCAAAGACATCAGACTTTGCTTTGATGGGCAAGGACGAATCTGAATCTGGAGTAGTCGTCTATGAAGGACACCCAATAGCGAAATCCTGAGAAGCTGGGGTGAGGGACTTGGTGCACGTCGGTGTGGACGAGCTCGAGAGGCCTGGAAGCGCGCCATTCAGAAGGAGGGAAGGGGTTTGCGTGCATCTTGCCAGCTAGGCATGGTTCGCAGATAGGATCTGGTGCAGATTTCGACTCTATGGTCATCCCAGTGACGAGCTTCTCCCTTATAAGCGTCTTAATACCTTCTAGGTGATGGTGGGCGAGCCTCCTGTGCCAGAGGTCGAAGTCTAGGGGCAGAGTCGCAGCTGCAGACGCATATTCAGTTAATGCAACAGTAGAACCATCCAGGAATGCAGCATTCGAGTTGCTGATGCTGGCTACAAACAGTGGGGTACCAGTGGGGCGTTCGAAGGACATCTTAGATGCATTAATGAGCACAGTGAACCCCATGTTGCGAGTTAGATATAGGACAGATAGTAGATTATTTCGCAAATCTGGTACATGAAGGACTCTAGTGAATTCTACAGCTTCGACACGCCTCCCATTAATGACTGGACTGAATACCACTGTGCCCTCGCCAGCTGAATAGACTATGTTGTTGTCTGCGAGCTTGATGGGGACGCGTTTGGGCGCATAATTGCGCAGCCAGTGACGATGGGGGGTCATGTGAGAGGTAGCACCTGTGTCTGCATTCCAGTCAGCATGTGCATCGAGTTGCAAGGGGCAAAGTGGATGAGATGGGTCAAAAGTGCGAAGACTTGCATTACCAGCAAATTCCGTGACCTGTTGGGCGCTCTGGGAGGTGTTCTGGGCAGTGGTCGAGTTGGAGGCGGGTGCAGCGGTGTTGGGAGAGGGTGTAGACGCTGCAGACGATGATTGGGACGCCTCAGAAGCCTTGTTAGCGCTCCTTCCACCTTTTCGACCATCGTTTTTGGTCTTGCGACGATCCTTATCACCTTTAAGACTCCTGCACTTGTGGGTGCAGTGACCAGGCTTCTCGCAGTACCAGCAGGTGACAGAGGTGCCGCATCTACAGTCTCCAGACGCAGTAAACAGCGCTGCATCGGTCCCAGAACCTTCAGGACGTCTCCTCCTTTGGGTTTCCTCAGCCAGGAATGCTGCCTTCAGTTCCTCCTTGTCCAAGGACTTGAGTAGCATCAAAGACGACGCAAAATTGGAGTACTCCTCGCCCAGGGAACGAACCATGGTCATGCAGACCAGCTCTTGATCGAGTTCCTTGATGGTGTAAGGCTTGGATGGGTCTGAGGGTCGAAGCTCCTGGACTTTGGACATGCCATCTTCGATCCTGGCAATGAGGGTGCTCAAGGACTCGTCAGGCTGCTTCCTAATAGAGAAGAAGTCGTCCCAGGCATTGAAGCGCGCGCCAGGACGCTTCTGGAGGTGCGTGGAAGCCAGGGTGGTCCAAATCTTGACAGGGTCGTCCTGGACAGCGTCGATATGGGTCCTTTGCTCTACAGAGCACGCCAGATACAGCTCCCCAGCTGCCTTGTCTGCCTTGGTGTCCCACTTTGCTGCAGCTTCTGTCTCTGTAGGTCGAGTCTCGATGCCATTGACGAGCAACCAGAGACCCTTGACTCGAAGATAGGCCTTCATCTCACCCTTCCAGGTAGCATAGTTGGTAGAAGTGAGTTTGGTGACAGTGCGAATAGATTTCGAGTCTTCTGAGGACATGGCGAAGGAGACGGCGCAGTTTTGCAGCAGTGGGACGAATTAAGGGCAAGGGCTTGGTAGAATTTGAAGGAAAGGCTGTCTTTGCTGATTTTCAACAAAGAGAGCAAGGGATAATGGGTGGGGAGAGCACCAGTGGCTGGATGCGAGAGGAGGGAAAATGCGCACTAAGTTGGCCCAAAGACAGTGAACTCCAGCGACAGATTTGACTGCTAAAGCGCAGGGCTCATAACCTGTTAGAAAAGAACTGAGAGTTCAAAGTCAATGCACTTGATATTATTGTGTAAATAAGTAAAGTACTGTACCTGAGAGTTCAAAGTCAATGCACGAAGCATGTAAGACTTGTGAACTCTGCACTATGGGCGAGTCTATGTAAACAAATATAAACAATTCCTAGTATGGTATGTGTCCTCAAAGTGTCCTCGAAGTCCTCGAAGTTATCTACTAATATAGTAATGTCCTTGAAGTGTCCTTCAAGTCTTCGAAGTCTTAGAAGTCTTCGACCTATCTAGTGTGAAGTCACCACACAACTAACACTCCCTCCTGACTGAACACATCTCTAATCTCTAACAACTCCCCCCTCATCTGTGTAGTCCCATCATCCTGCAAAATAGTTCCACCTTGGGTCGACTCAAAGACTTTGTCAAGATGTCAGCTGGCTGATCAGCTGTGGGCACAAAGATAGGCGCAATTATCTCTTTGTGAACAACGTCTCTGAGCCAATACCAACTAAGATCCAGTTGCTTCATCCTCCCGTGGTGTTCTGGGTGTTTGGCAACAGATATGGCGCTCTGGTTGTCTATTCTAAGTATGGATGGTGCAGTGGTGGAGAATCCCATCTCCTGCAGCAAGTTTCGCATCCATCGGATCTCCTTGCCTGCTGAGACTGCAGAGATGTACTCTGCTTCGGTAGTAGATAGCGCAACAATGCTTTGTAGCTTAGAAGACCACGAGACGACTCCAGAGCCGATCTTCACCAAGTATCCACCAGTGGAGCGCCCTGTGTCCTTGCATCCACCATGATCAGCATCGGAATAGGTTGAGAACAGTTCGGTGCTTGATGGATCAGGCGCATAAGTGATCTTGTAGTCGGCAGTACCTCTGAGATAGCGAAGCAGGTGCTTGACAGCTTGCCAGTGAGCTAATCCTGGATTCGAGTTGAATCTGGCAAGATAACCAACAGCGTGGGCAATGTCTGGTCGAGTTGTTGTTGCCAGGTACATCAGGGCGCCTACTGCAGCCAGGTATGGGACGGTCTTCATGAGCTGGACCTCTTCAGGCGTCTGGGGACTCTGGGAGCGACTGAGTCGAAGGTTGGGCTGCATGGGAGTGGATATGGGCTTGCAATCAGCCATGCCAAAACGCTCCAGGATGTCTAGACAGTACTGCTGTTGAGATATGGTGATGGAGTGTTTAGACCAGTCTCTGTCTATCTTGATGCCCAGAAGCTGAGTGGTGGGACCGAGATCGCGAAGCTTGAAGTGCTGGGAGAGCTCCTTGATGGTGCGGTCGATGGCAGCAGCAGATTTCGAAGCAAAGGTCATGTCATCTACGAAGACTGGCAGAATGATCCTTACATTGTCCTTTAGATAGATGTAGATGGACGCGTCCGAGTAGGACTGAGTGTAGCCCAAAGACTCGAGCACAGAGCGCATTTTCTGGTTCCATCTGTTGCCTCCTTGCTTGGTGCCATATATGCTCTTCTTCAACAAGCAAACCATCTCTTTGGCATCTCCTTCAACAAATCCCTCAGGCTGCTCCATGTAGACGTCGCAGTCCATCTCCCCATTGAGGTAGGCATGAGATATGTCTATAGAGCGCAGGTGGAGGTCGTGAATGGCGGCCATGGCTAGGACGACTCTTATGCTGGACATTCTGACTGTGGGCGCAAATATTTCGAGGTAGTCGAAGCCAGGTCTTTGATTGTAGCCTTTGGCCACCAATCTGCCTTTGTAGCGCTCCACAGATCCGTCTGCATTGCGCTTCACCTTGAACACCCACTTGCAGCCTATGACCTTCTTTCCAGCAGGTCTGGGGACGAGCTGCCAAGTGCCATTGATGCTGTGGGCGTTCAGTTCCTCCATGGCAGCTTGTTTCCACTGCTCCGCATCAGGGCGCTTCAGAGCTTCGGAGTAGGACAGGGGTTCAGCTGGTGAAGCTGCAGAGAGAACAATCTCATGGCCAAGATCCGCGTCCTCAATGTCATCATCCACATCAGAGTGTAGTTGGGCTGGAGATAGCTTCCACCACTCTCTAGGCTTGGTTCTATTGCGCCTGGGCAGTCTGGCTCCAATGCCAATGGGCGAGGGCGGTCTAGGAGGTGGAGATGGTGGTGGGGATGGAGTTGGAGACGAGGCTCGGACTTGAGGAGGATCTGGATCAATATTAGGCACTACAGGGGCAGCAGGAGGCGCATCTGGAGGACCATTGCTCCCCCCATGATCCTGATACTCATCAGAGCTGGATTCATCATCAGCATCTGAATCGTCAGGTATTGGGAATGTCCTTTGTGTCTGTGGAATAGGTGGGACAGTAGGACGAGTTGGTGCAAGTGTAGGTGCAGTAGGGACTGGTATCGAAGGCTCAGTAGGTCGCTTCGAGAGGGGGAAATATCTTTCATCGAAATCAGCTCGTTCTGATATTACTGTCTTCTTAGTAGTGTGATTATAGAACTTCCAGCCCTTGTAGCCCTGAGGATACCCAATGAACACGCATTTCTCCATGTGAGATCCAAGTCCTTCTCTCTTGTCCTTCTGCACGTGCACATAGGCAGTGCAACCCCAGACTCGAAGATGGGAGACATCTGGCTTCCTTCCATGCCACAGTTCGTAGGGAGTGGCGCTTTTCACTGCGCTTGTGGGGCATCTGTTCCACACGTGCACTAGGGCACCTAGAGCCTCGCCCCAGAATGCCTTGGGTAGGCCAGTTTCATCCAGCATGGTGGTGATGCGCTCAGAGAGCAGCCTGTTCGCTCGCTCTGCAACGCCATTCTGCTGAGGACGTGCTCGGACTGTGTGCTGCCGTTCGATGCCGCAGGAGTTGGTGAACTGCAAGAAAGCATTGCTCATGTACTCCCCTCCCTTGTCGTCCCTCAGGATCTTGATTTTTCGCTCTGACTGGTTCTCAGCATAAGCCTTGAATGTCTTGAAGGCCTCAAAGACATCAGACTTTGCTTTGATGGGCAGGACGAATCTGAATCTGGAGTAGTCGTCTATGAAGGACACCCAATAGCGAAATCCTGAGAAGCTGGGGTGAGGGACTTGGTGCACGTCGGTGTGGACGAGCTCGAGAGGCCTGGAAGCGCGCCATTCAGAAGGAGGGAAGGGGTTTGCGTGCATCTTGCCAGCTAGGCATGGTTCGCAGATAGGATCTGGTGCAGATTTCGACTCTATGGTCATCCCAGTGACGAGCTTCTCCCTTATAAGCGTCTTAATACCTTCTAGGTGATGGTGAGCGAGCCTCCTGTGCCATAGGTCGAAGTCTAGGGGCAGAGTCGCAGCTGCAGACGCATATTCAGTTATTGCAACAGTAGAACCATCCAGGAATGCAGCATTCGAGTTGCTGATGCTGGCTACAAACAGTGGGGTACCAGTGGGGCGTTTCGAAGGACATCTTAGATGCATTAATGAGCACAGTGAACCCCATGTTGCGAGTTAGATATAGGACAGATAGTAGATTATTTCGCAAATCTGGTACATGAAGGACTCTAGTGAATTCTACAGCTTCGACACGCCTCCCATTAATGACTGGACTGAATACCACTGTGCCCTCGCCAGCTGAATAGACTATGTTGTTGTCTGCGAGCTTGATGGGGACGCGTTTGGGCGCATAATTGCGCAGCCAGTGACGATGGGGGGTCATGTGAGAGGTAGCACCTGTGTCTGCATTCCAGTCAGCATGTGCATCGAGTTGCAAGGGGCAAAGAGGATGGGATGGGTCAAAAGTGCGAAGACTTGCATTACCAGCAAATTCCGTGACCTGTTGGGCGCTCTGGGAGGTGTTCTGGGCAGTGGTCGAGTTGGAGGCGGGTGCAGCGGTGTTGGGAGAGGGTGTAGACGCTGCAGACGATGATTGGGACGCCTCAGAAGTCTTGTTAGCGCTCCTTCCACCTTTTCGACCATCGTTTTTGGTCTTGCGACGATCCTTATCACCTTTAAGACTCCTGCACTTGTGGGTGCAGTGACCAGGCTTCTCGCAGTACCAGCAGGTGACAGAGGTGCCGCATCTACAGTCTCCAGACGTAGTAAACAGCGCTGCATCGGTCCCAGAACCTTCAGGACGTCTCCTTCTTTGGGTTTCCTCAGCCAGGAATGCTGCCTTCAGTTCCTCCTTGTCCAAGGACTTGAGTAGCATCAAAGACGACGCAAAATTGGAGTACTCCTCGCCCAGGGAACGAACCATGGTCATGCAGACCAGCTCTTGGTCGAGTTCCTTGATGGTGTAAGGCTTGGATGGGTCTGAGGGTCGAAGCTCCTGGACTTTGGACATGCCATCTTCGATCCTGGCAATGAGGGTGCTCAAGGACTCGTCAGGCTGCTTCCTAATAGAGAAGAAGTCGTCCCAGGCATTGAAGCGCGCGCCAGGACGCTTCTGGAGGTGCGTGGAAGCCAGGGTGGTCCAAATCTTGACAGGATCGTCCTGGACAGCATCGATATGGGTCCTTTGCTCTACAGAGCACGCCAGATACAGCTCCCCAGCTGCCTTGTCTGCCTTGGTGTCCCACTTTGCTGCAGCTTCTGTCTCTGTAGGTCGAGTCTCGATGCCATTGACAAGCAACCAGAGACCCTTGACTCGAAGATAGGCCTTCATCTCACCCTTCCAGGTAGCATAGTTGGTAGAAGTGAGTTTGGTGACAGTGTGAATAGATTTCGAGTCTTCTGAGGACATGGCGAAGGAGACGGCGCAGTTTTGCAGCAGTGGGACGAATTAAGGGCAAGGGCTTGGTAGAATTCGAAGGAAAGGCTGTCTTTGCTGATTTTCAACAAAGAGAGCAAGGAATAATGGGTGGGGAGAGCACCAGTGGCTGGATGCGAGAGGAGGGAAAATGCGCACTAAGTTGGCCCAAAGACAGTGAACTCCAGCGACAGATTTGACTGCTAAAGCGCAGGGCTCATAACCTATTTAGAAGAACTGAGAGTTCAAAGTCAATGCACGAAGCATGTTATTGTGTAAATAAGTGAAGTACTGTACCTGAGAGTTCAAAGTCAATGCACGAAGCATGTAAGACTTGTGAACTCTGCACTATGGGCGAGTCTATGTAAACAAATATAAACAATTCCTAGTATGGTATGTGTCCTCAAAGTGTCCTCGAAGTCCTCGAAGTCCTCGAAGTTATCTACTAATATAGTAATGTCCTTGAAGTGTCCTTCAAGTCTTCGAAGTCTTAGAAGTCTTCGACCTATCTAGTGTGAAGTCACCACACAACTAACAAGAACTGAGAGTTCAAAGTCAATGCACGAGATATTATTGTGTAAATAAGTAAAGTACTGTACCTGAGAGTTCAAAGTCAATGCACGAAGCATGTAAGACTTGTGAACTCTGCACTATGGGCGAGTCTATGTAAACAAATATAAACAATTCCTAGTATGGTATGTGTCCTCGAAGTGTCTTAGAGGTCTGTCCTCAAAGTGTCCTCGAAGTCCTCGAAGTCCTCGAAGTTATCTACTAATATAGTAATGTCCTTGAAGTGTCCTCAAAGTCCTCGAAGTTATCTACTAATATAGTAATGTCCTTGAAGTGTCCTTCAAGTCTTCGAAGTCTTAGAAGTCTTCGACCTATCTAGTGTGAAGTCACCACACAACTAACACAAACTCATTGAGTTTCGAACTAACATACAGCAGTACAATGCAGCACTTGCATTCATGTCTCTTGGTGTCAATATTGATCACCAAGTCAACAATAGTAGAGGGTTGTATGTGTTTTGTATTCATGGAGAGCTGAGCCATCAAATTGGAGATCTTATACCTACAGAGGGTTGGCAGCCAGTATATGCACAATTGTATATTTATGATCCATGGTGGATCAGAGGTCCTAAGGCATAGACCAGAGACAGTCCATTAGCAATATTCATAGCTTAGAGGCAGTCCCTTGGCGATCTCCTTAGCTTAGTCAGCTACTGACAGAAGCAGCCAGTGCTGTTCGTAGTACATCATTGCAACACACACCCTTCCTAGAGCTTGTTCTTCTTGTCTTAGCACTAGTCCAATGTAGTGAACAGAGCAATTTTGAATTGACCCAAATTTACATTAGCACACAGTTTTAGATCATAGTCATAGCCTGCAACATCCTCACCACTTAATACACCAGAACCCTCTGTACACAGCACACTGAAACACTCTAGCAGTTCATCGCTGAGTAGCCTTGAGGAGGAAGAGAACCAAGTACCATTCCCAGAACTAGAAGCCCCAGAGCTAGACTTTCGACTACCATCACTCAGATTTCAGCCACCACAGTGTCACACAAAGAAGGAGCCACTAATGTCCATATCTACAGCACCAGACTACGACTTAGCCAAATTTTTCACGTTAGCACAGCCCAAACGAGACATGCACACAGAAACTCCACAGATTTTTCATGGAGATGGATGTGCGGCAGAGAACCCAGCAGATTTCCTGAAATCATTCAATCACACAATGCGGCAACAGGCAATCACACAGAGCAACAACAAATTAGATGCATTTGACTACCTCAGAACCAACGCACAGGCAAAAAGGTAGTCCAAAGCCCTTATGTCCACAGACAAAGCCACATGGACAGTGTTCATACAGTATAGGACCGGTCGTTTACCCACAACAAATTGAAATGCATGTCACTTTACACTGGCTTTCTTTTTGGAAAATTGTAATAGACAGTAATTCTCTAACATACATGTAAATACTGTGATTCGAAATTTAGAGCTATCGGTGACGATGCTGGTGTGTCGCAGCAAAATCATTGAAAACAACCTTATCTTTGACTTCACAAGTCCTTTACCCACCTCGTTTTAGTAATTTTTGATGTCACATCACACAGCGCGCCGTAAATTTGTAATTCAATAAGGCAATGATAAGATGATGCGACATTGATGCGAGATTAAACAAAAACACACGCTCGTCAACCTTCTTCTTCTCCATCATCATCTTCTTGCTCGCTGTCATAAACCTCTGGCTGAACTTGCTCTGGCCTCGACACAGGTTTCTCAATCTCTCCCATCTTTGGTTTGTTCCACCGTGGCCTCCGTTTCTCCAACTTCGCCAAATCTCGCTCTGCCTCCCACTCAACCTTCTGTGCCTCGAAATTTGCTCTTGTTGCTTTGTTTCGTTCTTTCCGCTCTATCTCCTCTCTCTTCCAATGTGCGAGTTCTTCAGAACGTTCTGCCCTTCTCTTGGCCCTCATCTCTTTATCTCTAGCTTCTGCCTCCATCGCATTCTCGTGTGTGATAACCTGTGCCACGAAGACATCACCAGTGAGCATATGAGGTAAGCCATCACCAACGAGCCTTGTACCCTTCTTCCTCCCTGCTTTTTCTTCTTGTGCTGCAAGCTGACCACGTACTCGATCACAGTATTGGATCTGTAGGACAGATGCTGCCTGTAAGCCAATCATTTGGCGCTTGGTTTCCTCCTCGCGTTGCTCTGACTCCCACAAAGCAACTTGTAGCTCGTGCTCCGCCTCGGTTTTCGGAGGACAGTCTAAAATTTTTCTGTACCGTTTGTACTGCAGCGGTGATACTATCTGTGGCATGTACATAGGTACTCGAGATGTCGAGCAGACAGGACTCAAGGTAAACAGGAATGCTGCGGATGTTGTAGCCAAGCTATTGACTGTCATTCGTGCAGATTCATGCCACGGAAACTGCTCTGCATGTGACGGAGTCAAAGGTAAGGGTTGTGGAATTAATGAATCTTGGTTCGAGTCTGACTCGGTTCGTGCTGGACTAGATAACACTTCTGTTGCCCTGCGAATTAATTGGGACACGAGGCGAACTGGTGTTGTTTGGATGAGTGGCAGGTGACCACGGCATGATGTCTCCTGACTTGGTGCCATGACATCCTCCGTGACAACATTTGGGTTGAACGGGTGGACCCCTGTCTTCTCGAATGCAGCTTTGACGAGTTCTGTTGTGAGTGCACGGTTATGAGCATATCCATAGATAGCTAAAAAATTTGCTTCGAAAGCTCTTCGCCGCGTTCCCTTTGCCACCGGGCTTTCTCCTCTGCCCAGCAAGCTTTCAGTCTGCTGAATACAACAACATCGAGACCCTGGTAGATGTGGGTGCTGTGGGATGGGTAACACAAGACGTGAATGTTATGTGTGCGTGCATATTCTAAGAAAGCACGTGTGTAGTGAGACGAGTGACCATCAACAAGGAGAAGCCGTGCAGAGCCATTGGCTTTGTCTCGAGTATGTTCGTCGAAGTGTTGGATCCAAAGTACTCCGAGCTCGCCATCAGTCCAGCCTTTGGCTGAATATCCAAGGCTAAAGGACCGTTTTAGTAGAATTATTAGGGTTAACAGCCGAGGGTGCTTACGATGCATTTGCAGGGTTTTCTTGACACCAGTTTGTGCGATAACCCTTTCCCTTGAAGATAACACATGGTGGTGCAGTCTCTCCGTCTGCACAGATGCTGACAATTACAGTTGTCAGCTCCTTGCTCCCACTTTGCTGCTCGTACACGGTATGGACACCACTCGCTCCTATCACTCGCTCCTTCCCCTCATCAGCTCCTTGGAAACCAGACTCGTCAAATGCCCAAATGCAATGAGGCTCGATTGGTTTGCCATTATCTCCTGTTGACAATGTATCATGCAGAAGACTGAAATAGGCATTTTTGGTGGCTGGATTAACAGCACGGCCACGGGCACTGTCAAGACCTCGAGCATAGTAGGTGCCCAGCCTATTTGAATGCTTCTCGATGAAACGATCTGTCCAATTTTTGCCGACACCTGTCTCGGGAAATTTGTCACCAAGTCGAGTGTGAAGAATTTCATTAACGTGCTCCTTGAGTCGTTTGTGGCTGAGTGGGAATCCTCGCCGTGCCGTCTCGACAGAATACTCTATTACTCTCTCCGTCTCCTCTGGGGTGAGCCAACCTTTCTCTGCATTGAAGTCACTAAGCCTCCTACCACCTTTTGCCAGATTCGCAAGTGTGCTGTCATTGAGTTTGATGACTCTTCCTGTCTCCACAAGATATTCCTTTTCGACTTCACGGCAAACTGTTCGTCGTCCTTTTTTGTCCTCTGTGGGTTCCTTTGCAAGCTCGGCCTGGTAAATAGCCACTGCCCGAGCCATGATCATGTCATTTTCTTCTCGTAGAATCTGCCTTTTTTTTGTATGAGATTTTGCTCGTCCTACCATGGTTTTTAGTGACACAAATTACAATATATTGCTTTACGAGTTTAGAGTTGGGAAGCGTGACAGCTACGTGTGACACACTCGCTAAGATAAGACCTTCAAAAACTACCTGTGTTCAATATATCCACTCTGTAGAAGGAACAAAGGAGACTTGCACAAATCTGTTGCAGGTGAAAATGATGTTTGAAGTATATACTTTGTATCATACCAGCCACTTTTTCTTTAAAAAATTTATTGATCTACTATTGCTCTGAATAGAATTCACTGAGGAAGAAAAAAACAACTAATTTGTGTCGTGCACAACATCGCAGACATTGCACATCCATCATATACTATAGCAATATCCATTGAGGCCTCATCTTTAATTACTTTCTATATGTCGATACAAAAAAATGAAGAAATCAAAAGTTTTACCTGAGGTGGGTAAACGAATGGGGGTGGGTAAACGACCGGTCCTATACTGTAACAGTGTTTGAGAAGCGGTGGCCACCAATCACCATAGCAGAGAAGACAAAAGCAGAATATGAGAATGAATTGTTGGATCACATGTTACCAAGCGGAGAAGTAGGGAAAAAGATAACACTATACAACAGAGAGTGCTAGATGCACGTAGCATGGGTAGTGAAAGCATTACAGCTCACCACAGATGCAGGTATCGACCAGAGCACATCGATGATATGGCAAGTACAGAGCAAATTGCCAGACATTGTGAAGGATATGCTCAAAAACAAGGAGTACAAGAAGTGTGAGGAGTTCACGAAAGCAGTAACAGAGTTGAAAGGAAGCAGGCTAGTAGAGAAGCAAGAACAGCATGCCAAACAAGCTCAAGAGCTCAGAGCATTGCGTGCAGACTTAGCTCGAGTGCAAACGGGGCCAGCAGCACAGAACCCAATCAAAGCCCTACAGAATCAATTCAGCAAAGTATTGCTCAACTTGGCAGCAGCACCAACCACAGCCCTCAGCAACAACATGTACACACGAGCACTGGTGACACGCAACAATCAGATCCAACAACCTACATACAGCCGCCAACCAATACAATGCAGCAATCATTGATGGTGACAGAGGAGTTGAAAACCAAGATCCGACAGTTGATCCAAGCATCACTGCACCACCCAGACAATGCAATGGGACAAGCCGCATATGCAGCGCAACTCTCACAGTGGAATGTGACATGGGGAGAGAACACATGGGTTATGCAAGAGACAGAATACCCACTAAAGCTGGATATAGCAGCCATTGTGTCCAGTGAGTGCTTTGCTTGTGGAACCCATGGGCACAATGGAAGAAACTGCCCATTACTGGTTGACCATGGGGAATGGCTAATACATAAGGAGTTAGCGTGGAAAGCAATCACCAGCAAAGTATTAGGTGCACACAACAGAGCAACAGCAACACCCATAGCACTCGTCATGAACAGTGAATATGAGGAGATGCAAGCGTGGATTGAAGAGATTCCAGAGCAGCAGGGAAAAGCAGACAGGTCGGTGTAGAACAGAACAATACGACCCAGAACAAGGAACATACCCAAGCTAGAGTAGAGGTCCTCACATGCAGAAAGGCGATGTGCGAGGACAAAAGCAGGACCAATAGTCTCAGCTGAGCACATAGCTAGGAATGCCACATGTACTATCAAACATCATGACACAATCGAGATTATTGATCTGTACTCAGTTGGATACCCACGCACCACAAGAAAGCAGCTAGAGAGTGGTGAAGTGATCCTGTTTATTCATCAGATAGAATTAGAAGGTCCAAAAGGAGAGTTGGTCAGGGTTAGAGTGCTGTTTGGTGATGGTGCCATGGTCAGTGCAATGTGCACATCAGTCTTTGAGAAGATTAAACAGACTGCATAATTGGAGCAAATCACAGAGACAACTAAGAATGGTGAATGGAAACATCATCAGAGTGGTTGCAAAATGGACAGGAACCATTCAAATCAAAGGCACCAAAGCACAGAGTATGTTTGAAGTCTTTGACAGCGGAGGAAGCTGGGGCTTTTTGTTTGGAAAACCGATGCTTCAAGCATTTGCAGTAGTTCATGAATACACGTCAGACACAATTCAAATAATGGATCAAACACAAACTGTATCACTCAGCAACCAAATAACAGACCAACAAATGTTGCAGAGAGGAGACGAAGTCAATTTGATGCTAGATGAAAAACAACAGCAAGCAGACGGCACACAGAAGAATAAGCAAATCCCAGAAGACAGTACAAAACCATCAAGCATCCCGATGGGACAATGGAGACCTACAAGACTATGAGTTAGACAGAGAGAGAAAAGCGCAAAGCAGGAAAAAATAATGGGGAGTGAGAAACTCCCCTCGAGGGAAGTCGAGATAGTCTCATTGCTGGTACAACGAATGCACATTGATACAAACACCTCAACACCATGCATAACAGACATCAATGTGCTAATCCCACAAGAAGCACTGAATGAAGAAGAACTGTTAGGAGAAATCCCAGAATTAGAACCAGCAAAGAGCGACACATCAATATACACACATCAACAGATCCCTTCAACCCAGCAAGAGTCAAAAAAATCATATGACAAGTCAAATTTGGAGAAGACATAATGGCAGAGGAAAGAGAAGAGTTAGAGAGATTTGTAAGAGAGAATGCAGACAACTTTGCACTAATATTGAAAGAGGTGATTCCAATCCCAGGAGCAACACTGAACTTGAATGTACCAGATAACACAACATTTAACTTACAAATGCATCAACGACCCTTAACACCAGAGCAAGCGAAGTTCTACAATGAACGAGCGGACGTCATGTTGACAGCAGAGATCATCGAGTGAGCAACCCCAGAATTGATTCAATGCATGGCAACCACAGTCATTGCGCAAAGAGCACACAAAGCAGGTGGTCTACACTGCTAGCTTGGCTGATGAAGAAGGGATTTTCTTCCAAACTCAATACACATCATGCAATATTCAAAATCTCACCCTCCTGTTAGAAGAACTGAGAGTTCAAAGTCAATGCACTTGATATTATTGTGTAAATAAGTAAAGTACTGTACCTGAGAGTTCAAAGTCAATGCACGAAGCATGTAAGACTTGTGAACTCTGCACTATGGGCGAGTCTATGTAAACAAATATAAACAATTCCTAGTATGGTATGTGTCCTCGAAGTGTCTTAGAGGTCTGTCCTCAAAGTGTCCTCGAAGTCCTCGAAGTCCTCGAAGTTATCTACTAATATAGTAATGTCCTTGAAGTGTCCTCGAAGTCCTCGAAGTTATCTACTAATATAGTAATGTCCTTGAAGTGTCCTTCAAGTCTTCGAAGTCTTAGAAGTCTTCGACCTATCTAGTGTGAAGTCACCACACAACTAACACTCCCCCCTGACTGAACACATCTCTAATCTCTAACAACTCCCCCCTCATCTGTGTAGTCCCATCATTCTGCAAAATAGTTCCACCTTGGGTCGACTCAAAGACTTTGTCAAGATGTCGGCTGGCTGATCAGCTGTGGGCACAAAGATAGGCGCAATTATCTCTTTGTGAACAACGTCTCTGAGCCAATACCAACTAAGATCCAGTTGCTTCATCCTCCCGTGGTGTTCTGGGTGTTTGGCAACAGATATGGCGCTCTGGTTGTCTATTCTAAGTATGGATGGTGCAGTGGTGGAGAATCCCATCTCCTGCAGCAAGTTTCGCATCCATCGGATCTCCTTGCCTGCTGAGACTGCAGAGATGTACTCTGCTTCGGTAGTAGATAGCGCAACAATGCTTTGTAGCTTAGAAGACCACGAGACGACTCCAGAGCCAATCTTCACCAAGTATCCACCAGTGGAGCGCCCTGTGTCCTTGCATCCACCATGATCAGCATCGGAATAGGTTGAGAACAGTTCGGTGCTTGATGGATCAGGCGCATAAGTGATCTTGTAGTCGGCAGTACCTCTGAGATAGCGAAGCAGGTGCTTGACAGCTTGCCAGTGAGCTAATCCTGGATTCGAGTTGAATCTGGCAAGATAACCAACAGCGTGGGCAATGTCTGGTCGAGTTGTTGTTGCCAGGTACATCAGGGCGCCTACTGCAGCCAGGTATGGGACGGTCTTCATGAGCTGGACCTCTTCAGGCGTCTGGGGACTCTGGGAGCGACTGAGTCGAAGGTTGGGCTGCATGGGAGTGGATATGGGCTTGCAATCAGCCATGCCAAAACGCTCGAGGATGTCTAGACAGTACTGCTGTTGAGATATGGTGATGGAGTGTTTAGACCAGTCTCTGTCTATCTTGAATGCCCAGAAGCTGAGTGGTGGGACCGAGATCGCGAAGCTTGAAGTGCTGGGAGAGCTCCTTGATGGTGCGGTCGATGGCAGCAGCAGATTTCGAGGCAAAGGTCATGTCATCTACGAAGACTGGCAGAATGATCCTTACATTGTCCTTTAGATAGATGTAGATGGACGCGTCCGAGTAGGACTGAGTGTAGCCCAAAGACTCGAGCACAGAGCGCATTTTCTGGTTCCATCTGTTGCCTCCTTGCTTGGTGCCATATATGCTCTTCTTCAACAAGCAAACCATCTCTTTGGCATCTCCTTCAACAAATCCCTCAGGCTGCTCCATGTAGACGTCGCAGTCCATCTCCCCATTGAGGTAGGCATGAGATATGTCTATAGAGCGCAGGTGGAGGTCGTGAATGGCGGCCATGGCTAGGACAACTCTTATGCTGGACATTCTGACTGTGGGCGCAAATATTTCGAGGTAGTCGAAGCCAGGTCGTTGATTATAGCCTTTGGCCACCAATCTGCCTTTGTAGCGCTCCACAGATCCGTCTGCATTGCGCTTCACCTTGAACACCCACTTGCAGCCTATGACCTTCTTTCCAGCAGGTCTGGGGACGAGCTGCCAAGTGCCATTGATGCTGTGGGCGTTCAGCTCCTCCATGGCAGCTTGTTTCCACTGCTCCGCATCAGGGCGCTTCAGAGCTTCGGAGTAGGACAGGGGTTCAGCTGGTGAAGCTGCAGAGAGAACAATCTCATGGCCAAGATCCGCGTCCTCGATCTCATCGTCGACATCAGAGTGTAGTTGGGCTGGAGATAGCTTCCACCACTCTCTAGGCTTGGTTCTATTGCGCCTGGGCAGTCTGGCTCCAATGCCAATGGGCGAGGGCGGTCTAGGAGGTGGAGATGGTGGTGGGGATGGAGTTGGAGACGAGGCTCGGACTTGAGGAGGATCTGGATCAATATTAGGGACTACAGGGGCAGCAGGAGGCGCATCTGGAGGACCATTGCTCCCCCCATGATCCTGATACTCATCAGAGCTGGATTCATCATCAGCATCTGAATCGTCAGGTATTGGGAATGTCCTTCGTGTCTGTGGAATAGGTGGGACAGTAGGGCGAGTTGGTGCAAGGTGTAGGTGCAGTAGGGACTGGTATTGAAGGCTCAGTAGGGCGCTTTCGAGAGGGGGAAATATCTTTCATCGAAATCAGCTCGTTCTGATATTACTGTCTTCTTAGTAGTGGTATTGTAGAACTTCCAGCCCTTGTAGCCCTGAGGATACCCAATGAACACGCATTTCTCCATGTGAGATCCAAGTCCTTCTCTCTTGTCCTTCTGGCACGTGCACATAGGCAGTGCAACCCCAGACTCGAAGATGGGAGACATCTGGCTTCCTTCCATGCCACAGTTCAGTAGGGAGTGGTGCTTTTCACTGCGCTTGTGGGGCATCTGTTCCACACGTGCACTAGGGCACCTAGAGCCTCGCCCCAGAATGCTTTAGGTAGGCCAGTTTCATCCAGCATGGTGGTGATGCGCTCAGAGAGCAGCCTGTTGGCTCGCTCTGCAACACCATTCTGCTGAGGACGTGCTCGGACTGTGTGCTGGCGCTCTATGCCGCAGGAGTTGGTGAACTGCAAGAAAGCATTGCTCATGTACTCCCCTCCCTTGTCGTCCCTCAGGATCTTGATTTTTCGCTCTGACTGGTTCTCAGCATAAGCCTTGAATGTCTTGAAGGCCTCAAAGACATCAGACTTTGCTTTGATGGGCAAGACAAATCTGAATCTGGAGTAGTCGTCTATGAAGGACACCCAATAGCGAAATCCTGAGAAGCTGGGGTGAGGGACTTGGTGCACGTCGGTGTGGACGAGCTCGAGAGGCCTGGAAGCGCGCCATTCAGAAGTAGGGAAGGGGTTTGCGTGCATCTTGCCAGCTAGGCATGGTTCGCAGATAGGATCTGGTGCAGATTTCGACTCTATGGTCATCCCAGTGACGAGCTTCTCCCTTATAAGCATCTTAATACCTTCTAGGTGATGGTGAGCGAGCCTCCTGTGCCATAGGTCGAAGTCTAGGGGCAGAGTCGCAGCTGCAGACGCATATTCAGTTAATGCAACAGTAGAACCATCCAGGAATGCAGCATTCGAGTTGCTGATGCTGGCTACAAACAGTGGGGTACCAGTGGGGCATTCGAAGGACATCTTAGACGCATTAATGAGCACAGCGAACCCCATGTTGCGAGTTAGATATAGGACAGATAGTAGATTATTTCGCAAATCTGGTACATGAAGGACTCTAGTGAATTCTACAGCTTCGACACGCCTCCCATTAATGACTGGACTGAATACCACTGTGCCCTCGCCAGCTGAATAGACTATGTTGTTGTCTGCGAGCTTGATGGGGACGCGTTTGGGCGCATAATTGCGCAGCCAGTGACGATGGGGGAGTCATGTGAGAGGTAGCACCTGTGTCTGCATTCCAGTCAGCATGTGCATCGAGTTGCAAGGGGCAAAGCGGACTGAGATGGGTCAAAAGTGCGAAGACTTGCATTACCAGCAAATTCCTGTGACCTGTTGGGCGCTCTGGGAGGTGTTCTGGGCAGTGGTCGAGTTGGAGGCGGGTGCAGCGGTGTTGGGAGAGGGTGTAGACGCTGCGGACGATGATTGGGACGCCTCAGAAGCCTTGTTAGCGCTCCTTCCACCTTTTCGACCATTGTTTTTGGTCTTGCGACGATCCTTATCACCTTTAAGACTCCTGCACTTGTGGGTGCAGTGACCAGGCTTCTCGCAGTACCAGCAGGTGACAGAGGTGCCGCATCTACAGTCTCCAGACGCAGTAAACAGCGCTGCATCGGTCCCAGAACCTTCAGGACGTCTCCTCCTTTGGGTTTCCTCAGCCAGGAATGCTGCCTTCAGTTCCTCCTTGTCCAAGGACTTGAGTAGCATCAAAGACGACGCAAAATTGGAGTACTCCTCGCCCAGGGAACGAACCATGGTCATGCAGACCAGCTCTTGATCGAGTTCCTTGATGGTGTAAGGCTTGGATGGGTCTGAGGGTCGAAGCTCCTGGACTTTGGACATGCCATCTTCGATCCTGGCAATGAGGGTGCTCAAGGACTCGTCAGGCTGCTTCCTAATAGAGAAGAAGTCGTCCCAGGCATTGAAGCGCGCGCCAGGACGCTTCTGGAGGTGCGTGGAAGCCAGGGTGGTCCAAATCTTGACAGGGTCGTCCTGGACAGCGTCAATATGGGTCCTTTGCTCTACAGAGCACGCCAGATACAGCTCCCCAGCTGCCTTGTCTGCCTTGGTGTCCCACTTTGCTGCAGCTTCTGTCTCTGTAGGTCGAGTCTCGATGCCATTGACAAGCAACCTAGAGACCCTTGACTCGAAGATAGGCCTTCATCTCACCCTTCCAGGTAGCATAGTTGGTAGAAGTGAGTTTGGTGACAGTGCAATAGATTTGGAGTCTTCTGAGGACATGGCGAAGGAGACGGCGCAGTTTTGCAGCAGTGGGACGAATTAAGGGCAAGGGCTTGGTAGAATTCGAAGGAAAGGCTGTCTTTGCTGATTTTCAACAAAGAGAGCAAGGAATAATGGGTGGGGAGAGTACCAGTGGCTGGATGCGAGAGGAGGGAAAATGCACACTAAGTTGGCCCAAAGACAGTGAACTCCAGCGACAGATTTGACTGCTAAAGCGCAGGGCTCATAACCTGTTAGAAGAACTGAGAGTTCAAAGTCAATGCACGAAGCATGTAAGACTTGTGAACTCTGCACTATGGGCGAGTCTATGTAAACAAATATAAACAATTCCTAGTATGGTATGTGTCCCCAAAGTGTCTTAGAGGTCTGTCCTCAAAGTGTCCTTGAAGTCCTCGAAGTTATCTACTAATATAGTAATGTCCTTGAAGTGTCCTCAAAGTCCTCGAAGTCTTAGAAGTCTTCGACCTATCTAGTGTGAAGTCACCACACAACTAACAGAACTTGCATATGATGTGTTTGTATTGACTATATACCCGTTCAAGTTGTACCTCCATGAACATATAAGTACAAATAGTAATATTAGTTCTGAGCATGGTGTTATTTGTGTGGTGACTTCACACTAGATAGGTCGAAGACTTCTAAGACTTCGAGGACTTTGAGGACACTTCAAGGACATTACTATATTAGTAGATAACTTCGAGGACTTCAAGGACACTTTGAGGACAGACCTCTAAGACACTTTGGGGACACATACCATACTAGGAATTGTTTATATTTGTTTACATAGACTCGCCCATAGTGCAGAGTTCACAAGTCTTACATGCTTCGTGCATTGACTTTGAACTCTCAGTTCTTCTAACAGGTTATGAGCCCTGCGCTTTAGCAGTCAAATCTGTCGCTGGAGTTCACTGTCTTTGGGCCAACTTAGTGCGCATTTTCCCTCCTCTCGCATCCAGCCACTGGTACTCTCCCCACCCATTATTCCTTGCTCTCTTTGTTGAAAATCAGCAAAGACAGCCTTTCCTTCGAATTCTACCAAGCCCTTGCCCTTAATTCGTCCCACTGCTGCAAAACTGCGCCGTCTCCTTCGCCATGTCCTCAGAAGACTCCAAATCTATTTGCACTGTCACCAAACTCACTTCTACCAACTATGCTACCTGGAAGGGTGAGATGAAGGCCTATCTTCGAGTCAAGGGTCTCTGGTTGCTTGTCAATGGCATCGAGACTCGACCTACAGAGACAGAAGCTGCAGCAAAGTGGGACACCAAGGCAGACAAGGCAGCTGGGGAGCTGTATCTGGCGTGCTCTGTAGAGCAAAGGACCCATATCGACGCTGTCCAGGACGACCCTGTCAAGATTTGGACCACCATGGCTTCCACGCACCTCCAGAAGCGTCCTGGCGCGCGCTTCAATGCCTGGGACTAACCCTTGGTACACATGGGTTGCATGTGCAGGGTAGCATATGATGCAGATTTGATGTGCTTGAGCATAATGAAGAAACCCTTGTGTGTAATGGGAATTGTGACCATCCACAACTAGAAGGCGGTCACACCCATTGGCCTTTTCTTTCATGCGTTTATCAATCTATTTTATCCACTCAACACCAATTTCTCTGTCTGTCCAACCCTTTTTAGAGTATCCAATGCTGTTGACCATCAGTATGTGATTTTGTCATTATTGATCAGTTTGCTCACAATGCATTTGCAGGGTTATCTTGTTTCCACTTCGCTTGATAAGCATTGCCCTTGAATATAACTCCTGGTGGACTTGACTGCCATCAGCACAGATAGTCACTATTACAGTTGTGTTTTCTTTGCTCCCAGTTCACTATTGATACTGCAGTCCAGGTTTATGACTTCCAATGACTCATTTGGCTTTGCCTGATTGTGCAGAGATCCCAATTTCATCAACTCCATATATACAATCTTCTGCAATGTCATATTGGTCCAATGCAGTCTTGAGAAGGTCAAATCATGCTGTGTTTGTGTTTGTATTGACAGCTTGGCTATGTTTTGAGTTGAGTGAACTTGCCCAAGATGTTTTCAGACGATCAGAATACTTCTCAACAAATCTGTTTGTCCAGTGTGTTTCTACTCCATGAAAGGTTTCTCTGAGACGAACATGGCAGATTTCATCAACATGCTCTTGAAGCTGCCTGTGACTAAGTGGAAAACCTTGATTGCCCACCTCTTCTGCATATGTAAAGACATGCTTCGTCTTCACTTCAGTCAACCATCCCTTGAGAGCATTGGCCTCAGCTTTTGTCCTTCCACCAGTTGCCAGCCAGACCGGCATGGTATGAGATAATTTAATATAGTTGCCAGTTGATTCTAGATTCATTTGTTCAAAGTCTCTACAAATAGTTCATGAGCTGCGACATTTTAAACCCTGCTTTTTGAAGAGCTCAGTCTGATATGCAGACACAGCTTTAGCCATGAGATAATCATGAGCTTGATGAACTTTCTGCTGTTTTTTGGTAGCAGATTTAGCACAGCCAGGCATAGTAAGGGGTAGAGACTGGTTCTGACTGGTTTGTGGCTGTAACAGTGTCTTTCGTATATTTTCCATGGGGCAAGATACATATTGTCTAAATGCACACAACTAGTTTTGAGAGAAGAAAATGTATTGTTGTTGTGTGAGGCATGTTTTGTATCAATCAGCTGTAGCATCTCAATGAGCTATTGATGACTGTATGTGGAGGATTTCGAAGTCAGTTAAGTGCCTCTGCAGGCAGACATACATGAGGGTCATCAAGTGAGGCTTTTTGAAAGCTGTTATGAATGTCATTGTGTCTTAGGCATCCTGAAGTTGAGCTAGATTGTAAAGTTCTTCTAGGTCTTTGTCTGTCTAGCTCATTGTTTGAGCATCAGCATTGTATGGAGGTTCATCACATGGGCACGGTCAGTATCATGATGGTATGGACCTTTGCTGTGATCATCATTGTTGTCATAGCTTGAGGCTTTGTGTCAAGCAGCATCAGCAAGCATCAAAACCTAGTTGAGACTGTGATCATTGGCATCAGTGTGCTCTGCAGGTTCAGTATCCTCAGCCCATTCTAAGTCATGACCAGCTGCAGGGTCCTATATCTTAGTACATCAATGTTAGAAAAACAAAATTAATTAGGGTATATACACACCTCCTACATAATCAAGAGGGGCTGTATCAATGTTAGGTGTACTGTCATCACCATAAGCTGCAAGACCTATGTCTTGTATGAATATTAGAATCAAACTTGATATTAGATAAACTCAGATGTACATGCCTTCAATGATGTCTATAGTGGCCATATTGAGATCATCATCACTGTGATCTGCTGTCTCCAAGTCATTGGTATCACTAATCCTGGAGAACAAGGCTGAGATATAGCATCTTAGTGATGTCAACCTAGTAGAATAAATAGACACTTACATGTAAATTGTTAGTAAAAGGAGTTGTTTTGTCCAAATTAATGTTCCCTACATGTCCCTTCTTTCTTGTCATAGGTAGGTGGGTCTTGTCAAGATCTGCTGGAAGACACTTACTGAATGATGGCACAGGCTCCAGTAAAGCCTCTGGAGGTGCTAGATTAGGAGGTGGTAGAAGAGACTGACTAGCAGTCCTGCCAGGTTTATGTCTGAAGTAAGTGGCTTTGGGGACCTGCTACCTATGCCTTCCTCCAGTCTTGCAAAGATACATACTGCAGTCACACACATAGATAAGAGTGCCATTATCCAATCAGTGTGTACCTGTGTCAAGCTCGTCTGAGGTTATAGAAGTCAACTAGTGTTGTGTGCATGCAAAGTGACTCAATCATATATATTGAAAGATTGCAGATAATATACAAAGAACAGTATAATGTGTGGCCACAAACACAATATGTAAATCTCATCAACAATGATTCAATGCAAATTACAAAGTTCAATGAGTTTGTAACAATGTTTTGCAAGTTGCATAAAAAATACAAATGTTTCATCTCAAATTTTTTAGATATCTATCTACCTCATTTTGAGCTTCAACCTCTATCTCCCCATATCTGCCTCTTTTTACTCAATTTTCACTGGGACTCATGCATCGACCACCTCGAATGCACCTGTTTTCCCACGCTAACATACACTAAACTGGTCTGGTGCATAACCAAGCGGTGCCAGTGAATATTTTTTGAGAATTTTTCATGGAATGAATTTTGTGTTATTTGGCTTAAAGATGACTCAGCTAGATTCTCACGCATCTGAAGTATGCATGAAAATTATTTCCTGCATATGTTTGTTTCTGGGAACTTCCATGAAACTCTAAATACACATGTTGCTTAGTTTTGCCTTATTTCTTACCACAGTCAGCTGACTTATGCTGCAACATCATAACACACAAACAAAGTCTCAAGTCTATACTACATTTCACACTATCCATACTCCTATCTATGCAAGAGCTTCATTTTTGATTTTTCTAGGTGATTATGGCATATTTTCATGTGATGCAGTGAGAATAAGAAAGAATTTGGCCATCCTTATGATGTTTTTTGTATGTTCAAGTCTCTCTTTTATGCTAATCAGCGATCACTTCAGGTGTATGCTACATTCTGCACCATGTGCAATGTGCTATGTGCTTTGTGATATAAAGTGTACATCTACATTCAATATGTGTATCATTGATCTCTCCCTAACTTTCTACAAAGCCCCAATTGCTTGCTGGTGTTCAGAGTGTTCATAGCATGGTTGTTCAGCTCTGACAAATATAAGGATGCTGAAAGTTGTGATAAGGCTCCTTACATGTGACAGTGTAATTCATTATCTTTGTTATATTCACCAGCCAGAGCAAGGGTTTCATCAGTGATGTTGTATGTCATGTTTAAAGTTTAGGAAATAGAATTAGATCATAAAATTTATTTGACCATGTTCATGGTTTGGAATGAGTTTCTAGATATAAATTCCACCTTGCCAAACCTCCGAATTTTAAGGTTTAGAATGACATCTAGAAATCTAAATCCTATGGGAAGTCATCTATTACTAAGATATTGTAGACTTTGGTGAATACATTCAAACATATCTCTGGATCTTTGTATTGTCTCTACATCCACTAAAGGCTCAGAGAAGCTTAGTGGGGAGACTTCAGGAGTTGATTATTAAATACTTGACCTCACACATCTGAGTAGCATACTGAGCCAAGATTTTCATTTGTCAGATAGACTTTAGTTATTGAATAGGGGACTTGGTATTGAAATCCAAGGATGTCTGTTTTTGATTCTGTTTAATACTCATTGTGAGTTCCTTGGCAGCAGATTCAGCATTAGACTAAAAGTTCTACAGAAGCTTTTAATCAGTCTTAATCTTTGATCCTACCTGTTTGTGCTGTGAGAGAAATAATACAGCTTTGCACGATTAAGTTTGAAGTAAAGGAACCATTGTCATGACAAGTCAGTTTCTTAATTGTTTGACTAGTTTCCTGTTTCTGTTTGTCAACACCACACTGCTAGGTTGACTAGTTGTGTTGACTTGACTAGTAGTTGCTATACTGATCTCATAAAGTACATTTTCTGACAGTAGCTTAGATATAACTTAACAGTCACCCACAAACAACCACATTATCAGTCATTGGTATTTGTCTAAATCACTAACTGTAGAGGTGTTTTGTTTTGTAGGTGTTCATCTATAGATCATCTATCTATGAAGACAACACATGTACTTCACTTTCCCATGCCCACCTCCATCAAATTCCCACATGTACACACTTTCTCATGCTTTGCATCAGCCAACTTGTAGCACCTTTCACACATACTTCTAGACCTTTGCTGCACTTGCTTCCCCTTTAGGGTCAAATGCACTTGTCTCACCATGTATAGCAGACTAGGCAGCACATGACCTACAACATATAGATATTAGTTAGGAGCTTTGTTTGTGCTTTGCTGAGTTATTCTACTTACACTGTCCAGCAACTGGGCACCTTAATGCAATTTTCAGCTGATACAACTGAGTGCTTGCTCATTATTCATTGCAAAGATCTTTTCTTGCAGATGACTAGGCAGAGCAAGGATTTTATAGAGCAGTGTGTGCGTCTTCTCAACTGCCAAGAATCAATGGAGATTTTTGACCTATATGCACTGTTGACTTTTCATGGGATGCCATTAATCAATGTCATGTACACCAATGAGGAGGATATTGCAATTGCTAACCCTGTCCTCTCATGGGTTTCCTGTGTTCTCTCTGATAAAGTTAAATTGGTTCATGGTCCCTGACCAGTCTGTAACTACTTCCTCAAGGGTATCCTCCCTGGTGATGCACAGACCACTTTTCAAGTGAATGTTACTCCAGACTACAGATCCCTATCACTGGCTGAAATATCCACCAAGTACAAACTTCCCAACTTCATTGCTTGATCATCATTAATTCATTGTCCAGTGGTGAACATACCTGCTGGCCTTCAAGTCCCATTCAAATAGATAGGAGCATTGGAAGTTTCCACTTAGGAAAATGAAAATGCAGATATGAAACTTTATAATGCAATTATATCCATAAGTAAATGAAAAATCTGAGTGCAAAAAATATTCTGTAAATGTTATACAGTTGCAGACAAGCAAAGTCACCAATTTTGGTGACTGAATTTTCCCGACATTAACACTTAATCTAATCCATTTTAAATATTGTAGATATGTTCATAGCACATGCTAGAATAGGTTTGTACAAGCAAAATCTGTACAACTGTCTATTTGATCCGAGCCATGTCCAAAAAATTGGCGGTACCACAAAAGAATCACTAAAAATCCAAAAAAAATGCAGAATGGACTTCTTTTGCTGAGTTTAATGTGGATCCAGTGTCAGAAAAAAGTTGGATCCAATATTTTGAGAGGGAAAAAATGCATTGCAGACCATTTGAACCTGCAACTACACTCAAACATGCTCTGAGACTGTCCAAAAAAGAGGTAAAGAAACATTGTTGGCCTCCACAGACAACGGCAAACATCTTCTCTCATCTCTGAAGCCTCCTTGACTACCAGTGGTGGATTGTCTCCTGCAAATAGCCCATGTCAGTCTGAGTCAAAATCAGCTGAACTCGAAGGCACTACCCTTGAATTTGATGGTCTGAAGATTAATTTCAAACAAGATTATTGTGATAACCATTCAGATGGCTCTGATATTGATGAGGAGCTCGAGTGCAAGATCTTTGAAGATGAAGAATTTGGTTGCAGGCTTGCAGAGATGGTCCAGAAGGAAGATGACAAGCATGTAGACTGGATTCCTGAACGACTGACAAGAAAAGCACTCAAACATCAAATTAATCATAAATGTGAGTGCTATTTCATCAAAATCATGGACACTGACTTGGAATTTTTGTATAGCTCATCCAACAAAATATAAAACAGGCCCTAATGTGATGAGCAAATCAGTGCATACTCAACAATGATACAAAGCCAAATGGCAAGGACAAAGTGCAATGAACACTTATGAGTTCAAAAAAGAGATTGCCTCTGCTCGAAAGAAGGTTCTCTCACCTCGCAACTTGGAACTCACAACACTATTGGAATCAAATTAACCACATGGATCTACAATCCCTCATCCATCCTTACTATATCTTCCGACTCGGACCAAACCTCCGCCTCTGAAAATACCACAACAAATGTTGAGGACATCATACCTAGCATGCAAGACACCTGTACTGCCAAGATTGAAGAACACTCAAATTTGATGGATGAGAGCAAAGCTGAAGAGTGGGAAGAAGAGCTGGATGCAGTCATTAGAGGGCACAGTGAGATCCAGGACTGAAAACAACTTTGAGATCAAATCAAAGACAACTTGAAGAAGAATCACAAATCATTACCCCTTTCTGCCATCAATTAGCTCATAAACCTGTCCAATTTTGCAACATTGCGACTAAAGGGTGCTTCATGAATTGGTGCAAGTGTTGAAATTGCATAGCAGTGTGGCAAAAGGGAAATGGAATCTGGTTTGCTCGTTGTATCCATGCCCTTGCACATCATTACCAGATATTTGAGCAACATCCACAAGAGAGATGTGGCAGACTCACTAATGCACAATCATTCCTCCATGACAAGTTTGTGCAGACTCGTTGTTACACATGGTTGTTGAATGTAACAACTGGTAAAGTCACACCTTGTGGCCTTCAAGATGCACTTCAAACGATTATTTTCCTTGAGCTGGGAATTGTCCTGAAGAAACCAATATGCGAGTGGACTGCTCATCACTGGCTCATCAAACTTGGGTGGCGACAAACTATTATTTGAAAAGAAGTTTATATGGATGGGCATGAGCAAGAAGATGTTGTCAAGTATTGAAATGAGGTTTAATTGCCTGCAATGTTGAAATTTGAGGAACAAATGATTCAATTTGAAGGACCAGAGCTCACTCATATCAAGCTAACTCTTAACCCAGGTAAAAAACAAATCAAACCATATTATCATAACAAGTGTTGCTTTCATGCAAATAACAATACAAAAAGTGCATGTTGCATGATATCCATAGCAACCCAATTTTAGTTTGACAGTGTACTGCAGGCTTCGCCCTGGAGAGCATGTGTTGCAGAAGAAAGGTCGAGGTCGACTGATCCATGTCTCGGACTTCATTAATGAAGAAGATGGTTGGTGAAGGTTCAACAATTCAGATGATTAGTCTGAACAATGTTGGGTCTTGCTGCCTAGCTATGTTGTCTAGAAGACAGTGTTCAACCCTAAAGGATTTCTGTACTAAGCTCAAAGCTCAGAGAGAGAGGAAACTACTAAGACTCTGACTCAAGGTGGAAACTGGTGAAGAGGTAACTTGATTATGTAAGCTACAAAATAGCAAACATAAGATAAAGACAGTGTCTACAAGCCTAGTCAGGAATGAGTCCATTGTTTTGATGACCAAGATCTGCAGCAAGGGTTGGTGGTACCAATATCAGTCACTGAAGAAAAGGAAATTTATTTGCGACCTGCACAAAGGTGTTAACAAACATATTGATCATCACTGTAAGGGGAAACATGTAGAAACTAATCAATTACGCGAGTAATGTCTTCTTAGATAGATGATCTATAGATGAACACCTACAAAATCAAATATCTCCATGGTCAGTGATTCAGACAAATACCAATGACTGATAACGTGGTCGTTCGTGGGTGGCCTGTCAGTATATCCAAGCTATGGTCAGACAAAGGTACTCTATGATATCAGTATAGAAACACTAGTCAACTCAGCGGTATGGTGTTGACTAAAAGAAACAAGAAACAGAAACAAAACTAAGACTAAGCACAATCACTGGTGCTAAACAGAAATGATAACTAAAACTAGGCACAATCAATGGTGCTATATTCTAAACTTACTGTGAAACAGTCGTGCGAAGATGTATTGGTCACTCCCACAGCGCAAACAGGTAGGATCAAAGGTCAAGACTTGTCAAAAGCTTCCGTAGAACTCTTAGCCTAATATTGAATCTGCTGCCAAGGAACTCACAATGAGTATTAAACAGAATCAGAAACGGACGTCCTTGGATTTCAATACCAAGTCCCCTATTCAATAGCTAAAGCCTATCTGACAAATAACAATCCTGGCTCAGTATACTACTCAGATGTGTGTGAGGTCAAGCGGACAATAATCAACTTCTGAAGTCTCCCCACTAAGCTACTCTGAGCCTTTAGTGGACGTAGAGACAACACAAAGAATCCAAAGATAAGGCTCGAGTGTATTCGCTACAATCAAAAGTACGTTAGTATCAGCAGCAAGAAACAAACACTCAGTATATATTCGCTAAAATCTATAGCACGTTAGTGACACAACAATAAACGAGCACTCAGACTGTTAGCTTTCAATGGGTAGAGAGAGTGAAACAGATAGAGTGAAACAGATCCCGAGCTGAAGAAATAGATAGTGAAACAGAACCCAGACTAGTGAAACAGAGATAAGGAAATAGATCCCAAACTAAAAGAAATAGATCCCAGACAAAAAGAAATAGATCCCAATCCTAGAGAAACAGAGATAGAGAGATAGAAACAGAGACACGTGCACACAAACACAAACACTCAGAAAAACAAGAGACTTCTCAAAACAAATAACTAGGCCTTGCAGGTTGTTGAGCACAGTGAGCTCAATGGCTCCTACTGTCTCATCAATGTACCCGACAATGTCGAACAACTCTTCATGGTTGTTGCTGATGCTGATCACACACAAACCTCACTCGCAATTTTATTAAGGGTGACTCTGGAAGTCAGATTGATTGCATTTCAGGCCAAAATGGAGGTCCTTATATAGACAAATCTACGTGGCTGTGCTAATTTACTCCCACGTACCTAGGTATATTCAATTTTCGTTTTCTCACATACCTAGATATACTACATTATTTGTCATAGATCAGCTGACTGTGGTAAGAAAACATGGTTTACATAATATGTTGAAACTTGTTTGTATTTGATGTTATTTAGAGACGTAGCATATGTCATAAAGCAAAACCAGGTAACATATGTATTTAAAGTTTCCTGGAAGTTCCCGCAAACAAACATATGCGGAAAGTATTTTTCATGGAAGCTTCAGATGCGTGAGAATCTAGCTGAGTCATCTTCGAGCCAAATAACACAAAATTCATTCCATGCAAAATTCCCGAAAAATATTCACTAACACCGCACGGTCATGCACCGGACCAGTTTGGTGCAGGTCAGCACGTATATATTGCGCTACAAGCTGCATTGCTGGAGGTAGATGTTGACGAGATCATGTTGCCTGAGGAGAGTTCTGATGAAGTACAAATCTATGAGGTCAGAGAAAACGATGTGAGGCATATCATTGGTTCTGCGATCTATAAGTGACCATTGTCATAGGGGTTTCAAGAGGACTACCTCATCTCACCCACTGTGGCACAATGAATCCTGGATGCAGTCGACTATCTTATACCTAAAAAAGTGAAATGTAGGCTGAGGTCCCTATGCGCCAAGTCATTAGCTCCAGGGACCATCTATAAGACAGGTGGGTTTACAGACCTTCCAGCACACCAATCTGATGTAGAAAAGGATACCCTGTCACAATGCCGGGGAATTTATCCAACTGATTAAATTTGAACCCGAGAAACATATCCCCTGTACAATAGTATCCTGCAGACTTTGTTACTCCTAATGACTACTACTGTTTTTCAAAAATATACGGAGTATATCACTTAACAACCCAGTTGTCCTCATAGTGATCAAGGATGTGATACCGTTTTTTGCCTGATAAAAATGAGTGACAAAAGACTACCGACAGACGAGTACCTACTTCCACATACATAATGGCTTGTGAACTCCAGGACTTGTTGATTTTAAGATGCTCCCAGGCGAGATGAACTACGAATGTCTGCAGTAGAATAATGGTCAAGAAAGTCATATGATGTGGGTGTAAGGACACACACGAGTTTCTTCATAGTCTAAGGAAGGCCAGCTGATTGCCTCAAGTAAATTATAACCTCCCCTCTCGACACTAGAAACATCTCCTCGGGGTTTCAGAATTTTCACCAGCAGAAAAGCAGGGACAGGTGACTGAACTGCTGATAAAGTGTGTTGTGGGACATCAGGCACCGCTGAGGTTGTGCAGTCCGTATCGCAAGAAACGACATGTGCTGTATCAAAGGAATAGGAGTGTAGATGCGCCCAGGGGGGAAGTCGCAATGAATTGTGTGGCTTGAAGTGGCGATGATACTGAAAGTGAGCAGCTTTGGGCATAATATTTCAGATGAACTCGTTGAGCGGGTGATTGAAACCTTACTTTACTGCCACATCATATGATGCCAGGACATGGATTCATGTGTCAGACTACCTGCTTGTATTTATGCTTTTGGTTTAGTTTCAAAAGACAGTCATATTATGAACATAAGACCTCTACAACTATTAACTAATGTTAGGGGATAAGGTGGAGACGATGGAAAAGAGAAACTATGTGATAAGGTTTGGAGGCTTAAGTAGTGAATGCCACAATTTGACTCCGCCAGAGGTTCCTGAAGCGGCTGAGTGGCCCACTGTTGGATATTTCCATTCAGAGTTTTGACTGAATTTGATTCACTGCTTAGTGAGTGTTACCGAGCTTGTTTTGGTCTTGTTTTTTGCTTGAGTTGTGTAGATTAGACTTTACACTTAATCACAGCTAATATTGAAATTGAATATTGAATAGCATAACAGACACATTGTGATAACGGGTGGATGTCTTCATGGGTAGCTAGTACAGTAATAACGGATTGAGTGGACTGACGTCCACTCAATCCCGAACCCTATGATCGGACAGTGCCCCGCCAAGTGGTGCACTTAATGGGGCACTCGTATGCCCTATGCACATTTTCAGGATTGTCATCAGAATTTAACGTAGGAAATATCTATGTACATATTCTTGATTTTTATTCCCTGTGCCCACCCAACATAGCTGCACTCTGTCCCCCCACCTGATTTAAAACAGAGTTTCAATTTATTACAAATTGAATATGTGTTATATCTACTATTTATTTATGAATCTTGTGGTCAACATAAACTAGTCATTTTCATTATCTGATCATACATTTAACAGTAAGGCAGATCCATGCCAACAAATCCAGCATTTATATGCACACAAATTCCCTATTTGAGCATGAATCTGGGTTAAAATTAATTGTTGACATTTTCAGGCTTTGATCATACCTCTGTTACAAGGCACGCCCAATCATTTGGAATATCAATAATTTGTCCCTCAATTTGAACGGGATCTGTCACAGACTCTTATTTGGCCATGTCTCAGGTGTAACCCTGATGTGAAAGGCCCATCACGTGGAAGATTTTCCGGGCCTTGCCGGTTTGCCTGATGTGACTCAGTTCCTCAGCTAGTTAAAATGTTAGGAGCCACATGAGTCAACCCTGACCTTGAAGCTAGAACAGGAAGCGATGATCATTCGAATACACTAAACAACTTATCTTGTCGCATCTTTGTTTCTTCAAACGCAATCTCAGGGTCTACTTTCCTAGCGCACAGAGTCCCGGATGTTCGGTGAATCTGACTCTGAGAGCCCACGAGTGCCCTCACCATGGGACACACTCACTTCCGTACCTCCAACACTCACACACAACGACATCATTCGACGAGGAATACCGCAGTTAGTTCCAGAAAATGAAGAGGTGTGTTTTATTAATATTCATTACATGCGCTAATATCCTTCCTACCATTTGTATCTACCACTCACAGGGTAATGTGGAGTACAAGCTTCATCTCCTTTCCCCTTCCCCCTCTCGCTTCACCCGCCTCGTTACACAACTCAAATGGCGCCTTCTGGAAGGCGGTGGACAGGCATACTATGAGCTTGGTGTCGCTGACTCTGGTGCACTTATTGGGCTGGGGAGGCGGGAGATGGAGGAAACATTGAGTACCCTGGAAGAAATGGCTGGCGAGATTGGTGCTAGCGTTATAGTGGTAAAGGAGATTGAAGTGCCAGCGGAGGTGAGCGAAGTTGTCGAAGGCTGGGGCGGGGATGGAGGCAAGCGAATGAGACAGAGGCAATTAATGAACGAGGATTCAGAGACAACAGCTACGGAGACCGAACTGGAGACTACTGATGCGGACGATGATCTTGCAACAACAAGCAGTCATGTGGAAGTGTTCTGCATGGACAATGAGGAAGTTGATTCGTCATCAGACGGTGCGGCACTTACCCTGGACCTCGAAATTGCGACCGTATATAAACCTCGCCCATTTCGCCGCCGTGTTGCGAGCACTATACCAGGCCACTCGGATAGGCGCAAATGCAAGGGCAAGAAACCTAAGCATTTGCTTGCGCATACCCGTGCCCAGCCTAGTTCACATTCCGAGCATCATGCGCATCACTTGCACCACTCTAATGATTACAACCATATGGTCCCTGCATATGTACACTCCACTGAATTGCAGGCCCACTCAACGACTAGCAAGCAATCCAAGCGCCGCGCAGCCAGAGACAAGCGAGGCGAGGTCAAGCGTGATCCATATCTCATGCACGTTCCAACCATCAATTCTGAGGAAATGAGCGAGTTGGTCTCGGGCCTAGAATCCTTTCATATCACACTTGAGTCTGAGGACTTGCGCATGACATTCGCGCCTCCCGAAGTCGGGTCCTCAGTGTATGACGATGCAAACATCGAAGGTAGCCTCAATTCCACTGTCCACACTACAATGGTTGATATCTTATCTTCAAAACAGACGCCCAAATTGTTGAAGCGTGCTCTGGCTCACCCTCTTCTATCTTTGTGGAAACATATCATCAGCGCCAGTCCATTGTAAACGAGTTGGCCCCCCCACCTGAGATCCCTCTGATTCTATCTAACTCTCCCACTGTTGAGATCGAGGCAGCATTGTTAGAACCTCGGTTGATCGTCGAGGCACTTGTTGTTCGAAAAATGTTACTAGAAGAAGCATTTTTGGACTTCGGAGGATTTTCAGTGTGTTGAAACGAATCTATAAGATTGTAGTGTTGTTCATATTTAACAGTTTTATATTGTGCAATTGCACACTCAGACTCATTTCTTGTACTTGCAGTTGTATTTTTGTCACAGCAGATGCAATAGAGCACTGACCTTTCCATGCAATGCGACGGAAAGTGAGGGTGTAGCAAGCAGAGTCTATCTTCCACACCCTAAAGCTAGAAAAGGTCGATATGTTGCTTCCACTCATGTGACTTCCATGTCATTCTCCTTAGTGAAATTCCGAGGCAAGTAAAAGAAGGACCTTGCATGTGCTTGCATGGTAGTACTCACTCAGCTGTGAACTAATCCCCAGGTTTTGCTTGCCGCTTCGTTCATCGCATCTCGCCACATCTCTCCCGCCCTGCCATCCTTGTCACCTCCATGTTTACCTTCAAGGACGTACTGGAATGCCGCGGTCTCCACCCCAGCTCACACCCCCAACAAGAGGGAGTTGCGCTAGGAGAGGGATCCCGAGTCGCGATGCATTAGTTGAAGTCCCCAATAGCTCGTGCGTAGTGTTGCAAGAAGGACACAAGAAGGACGATTGGTTGAGAATGAGACCTGTTATCTGCAGACGGTAACAAGCACAGTGAGGGTAAAGCCGAAAGACTGGTGCACATAATACTTACCGGAACGGAAATCTTTTTGAACATAGAAATTCCTCTTCTTACATCTGTTAGTGCGAACGTCCTGTGGAGTTGAAACGATGACTGCGCCTATTTCATTTTAGATGATGAACAGCATCAGGAGAGCTCATGGAAGCCAACCATCAACGACAACTAATTGTCCGAGTGTAAGAGGGACATCCCCCGTCCCTGGGGGCATATCTATGATTAGTACGTCCAGCCCAGGACCAGATCCACAAGCGTCCCGCCAATCAACATCGAAGAGGAGTTGCTGCACGGCTTTTTGAACCATAAGGCCGCGCCAGACAATTGCCCCTTCAAATTCTGTAGAGTCGAGTGGTGGCCGAGGGACAAGGTAACCCATGGACATGGTAGGAATGCCATGATTGATTACGGGGACAAGAGCACCAGCTAGTAACAGAGTCACCCAAAAGCTCACGGTGTGTGTGCCAGAAAACGAACCAGAAGTTAAATGTGGGTCGTCTGAATGCTGGAGTCCCATCAAGGTAGGTATAGAAGGTCCAAAAATGTCCAAGTCGAGTATGCCAACTCGCGGTCGATGAGACAGCATTGCAAGGGAAAAAGCAAGATTTACTTCGTTCCTGGTCATTCAAGTGTCCCGTTCAATTACTGCTGGGACGTACCTGCTATTGTGCTCTTGCCCACGCCCCCCTTTCCGCTTGCCACGACGATTACCTTCTTTACATGCTCGATACGTCGTTTTTGGATCGGCCCGCCGCGTCGGGGCATTTGGGGTGTAGAGAAGGGACGAAATGGGAGATTCTACTAACACGCATCATCAGACACGCAGACATGAAAGTTCTTCAGCTTACCAAAGGGTTTTCATGACTTCGGATTGCAGTCGTCGTGAAGGTGCGCAGAGCCGTACCGCGCCGTACTAATTTTAAGATCATGATGAAGTACTATCTGTGAAGTAGCTAATTACTCAAGCAAATAGCAAGCTTTTCGGCTAGGCAGGTCGGCCTGGCCCAGGAGGTATTATACCTTCCGACTGTCGGACCCCGTAAACCCTATTCGTCTACTATGCTTCTTAACTTACTAAGATAGGCCTCATTCAAACCCATCTACATCACATGATGTGACATTTTTGTGATGTTCTGTTACATCGTGTGACTTGCCATCTTTAGTTTAATTTTGGTCTTAGTACTCCAGTCAGCACAATGAAAACTGATGTTTTCTTACATTCTCATGGCTTGTGTGGCTTAGCTTTCTCTAATTTGCAATTTGAGAAGGCCTTTTGCGCGGCATAATGGTTTTGGTGTTGAGTTGTTGGTGCATTGACACCATTGTCACACTGTACAGCCACAATGTAACAAGACAGCAGTACCTCGATCACTGTAAAGACTACTACTCATTCACAAATGCAAAATAAGGAATTCTGTTCCATCAGATTGCCTGCACCATGCATGCGAGCAATCTGATGGAATGGGTTCTCTTAAAAGTGTCTCTACAAACATCCTTAGACATTGTAATGCAAATGTCACGAAAAGTCATGTGATCTACATGTATTTGAATGAGGCCTATCTTATTAGCAGAACGCGTCATCCTACGCATCTGATATCCTGTCTGTAACCTTGAAACATGGTGAGTTTCTTCAGCAAAGATGCCTCCACGATTGACCTGGTTCGTAGGAAATTGATCCTCTAGCCGATGCTCTTCCACCACGTTACGCCATCGAGTCCGATGACGAAGACGAATACAACCCACTAGCCACCCAACGAGCTGACCAGGATCAGATTGTAAAAATAAAATTTGAGGGTCAGTTTACCACTGGCTGTCCCCTTGTCATTGCATCGGGCCCTGCAGGAAACTTCTGGGCTGATGGCGCAGACCTTGGGGAACAGCAGGGCGCAATCTTCGTCAACAATAATCAGGTTAGTGCATGCTCTAGGGTCTTTGATACCCTGACACAGATCAAGTGTTACAGGTGGGATTACTTTTTAAGCACTCATCAACCCGCACGGTTGTACTGGTATCCGAGGCCACTACGACATTGCCGTTATGGTCCATGAACATGTATGCGAATAATATCCTGGATCGCCTCCAACCATCTGCGTGAGTGCTCTACCTTGCAGTTATGTGAACAAACTTGACTGTTTCAATCTGTCAGAATTTCCATCCTCGATATGTATTCCATACCAAGCTACATTTCATCAGAGCCCTTGCCTGTGCATGAGGCGCCCGTTCGCTATTTGTCTCTACAGAACATATCCTTGGTATGCAAAGCATCCACATTAAGTGATCTTCTAACTGAACTATTTCCAGGATCCCTTCCAACATTTTGCGCCTCCAAATATTCTCCAGTCGACGTCGGCGGCATTTATGTCCGCGATGACCATACGCTCTCTACTTTTGTCCTATCAAAATAATGCAGTGATTTTACTGCTTCCGTCACCAGAGACACCCCACACCACGCCATCTAAACTATTAACTAATAGTAGACTTTCACGAGCTTCAGGGGATCAAGCATGGTCTGTTGAAATGATGGTGGAAGTGGACGAAAGGTTGTTTGGGGTGGTTGGTGCGAAACGATCCGGTACTTGGGCACTCGGACTCGGAAGTACACCGGCAGGGAGTACATTTTGTTCGTCAAAAAAGAGGCAGAACCTTGCGGAGGTTGGTGAGGGCAGCATGTACATATGACTGTTAAAAGTCCAGGATGTATGTATTCAGCATAGCTCAAATGAGAAGGAATCTCTACGTCTTCCGTGCCGGTGAAGCCCTGTTGTTCATAGACACAGAAACTTTAACCAATAGACTGGAAAACTCAGTTGATGATTATGTAAGCCATCATGTACAGATGAACCCAATATGTTTGATGGCTCATCGACTGAGCAGCCATGGTGAGTCTCGTGTTTAAACACCTATACGCACTAACTTTGACTGATTCTCACAGAGTGACAATGCAGGTCCGCTATTCCGCGCTATCTAGCTAGTATCTCGCGGACTGATCGCTTAGCAGAATATAAGGAGGCCTTTGCACTCTTCGACAAGAAGGGTACAGGCGCTGTTCCACGAGAGACATTGGGCGATCTCCTCCGTGCCCTCGGCCAAAACCCAACCCAGGCTGAAGTGACCGAGATCATCGCAAATGCGCCACGAGAAGGTCAGTTGGCCACCTGGTTGAATGACATTGATATTGGTGCTATGATAATTTACTTTGGGGTAGTTGACTACAAGACATTTTTGACAATCCTCAATAGACCAGATGGATTCAAGCCTGCGGGAACACCTGGTATGTTTCACATCGCTCGTTGTAGCATCACAATCGTTGATAGGTGTGCAGAGGAGTTCATCCGAGGATTCCAGGTGTTTGATAAAGAGGGGAATGGCTTTATTGGAGCTGGAGAGCTGAGATATGTGTTGACGCAACTTGGCGAGAAGATGTCAGACGAGGAGGTTGATGAATTGCTCAAGGGTGTTCAGATCGGCCCGTAAGCAGTGCATCTCTGTTTACTGGCGGAACAGCTAACTGCTTAATTCAGCGATGGAAACGTGAATTATGAATCATTCGTGCGCACAATACTCAGTCAATGATTACAACACCTCGGTTTCCATCAATGCCTAGAACTCACTGTATTTATTCCATGTCCATCCATGAAGATAAATAAATAACAACAAATGCATGATGACAAGGGTTCTAGTCGCTTTCTGACTCATACTCATCGTCAGAGATCTGACCATTCGCAGACTCACGTCCGGTGATTAATTCCATGACAATTTGCTCTCCATCTCTCAATCCTGTCTCTGTCAAAGACGCATTCGCTTTCCACCTAAATTCCCTCCGGGGGTAGGCTGAAGCGAGTGTGAAGCCCCACCATGCGTGTCCTTCCGTCCTGCTTCTGAATATAAGAATCAAGCTGTGGGATATCACTGACAACCCCCTCCGGTGCTTGCGAAGGGTCATCTTCTGGGCGAGAATTAGACGGGATAAGGTGCGAGTCGGCAAAGGCATAGAGCGCGGTCAGGGTCGCCGACGGAGGGAAACTACGGACAACTCGTCCATTGCCGGGCAATTTGACGGCCAGTCTCAAGCCGCGTGCCTCGGGTGACAGAAGGCGATTGCGCATGAATTTCCTCCACTCCATACGTATTCCGGCTTGGTGCTTCTGCCTCGCCAAGTCTTCCTGCTTTCTTTTGACATCCTCTGCATGCTTTCGCACACGTTCTTCCTCTTCTTTCTCTTGCCGCACTCTCATCTCGATGGCCTCGCGATCTCTACGAGCCGCTTCTCTGAATGCGCGATCCTGCTCCTCACGTATACGCCGGTCACGGTCACGATCCTGTAACATTGTCTTGAATCGTACAAGGAACGGCGTTACACGCGGAAGTAGTTGCGTATTGAGATGGTCGACCAATACTGAAGCAGTTGCGGCTGAACGACCCTGGTGACGTGATAGGATGGTGACAACCGGGGCAGCACCAGAAGGAGCACCATGGCGCCTGGGCTGAAGCGCGAGGAAAGCCACAAAGGGATATGTAGTTGCTTGCAATTTTTGCGAGGCTGGACAAGGCTTTATCATTGTAAAAGATGAATTGAATGGGACATACCATCCCATGCAGTTTTGTCCCGTATGTCCCCGCCCCAGACAATGAAATCATTATCCAGTAAGATCTTCACGAAAGCTGTGTCGGTAAGGGTAGATCTGTGCCCAGAGAATCATATGACACATCATACAACATGTACAGGTGAACATTACGTACCTTTTAAAATCTGCATCATCATCGTGTTCAGCGCTCACGAGGACAACACATGCTATACGCCCTTCTCTCTGACAAATGTCAAGAACCTCTTCATAAGTACCATCAAAAAAGTCTGGCAGAATCTTCTGATTATCATCCGAAGCCGCAGGTGGATATGTATGACGTCTTGTAGTCGATGGACCTGCCTCAAATCCTGTTGTGACCACGTTCGCCATGGAACGTTTCGAAGAACATGCACCTGTTTCTTCCTCGAGTTGTTGCACCCACCTCTGAGTAATGCTGCGTGAATCAGGAGAGGTGTGGCGATGAGAATGATAGGAATTTGTAGTCATGAATGGTAGGGACGGTATTGGTATGCGAAGAACACTAAACACGAAGCGCAACACTCCCGACACGAGGTGCAATGGAACAGTGAGTAGAGACCATAAAAAATTCCAATTTGACCGCGGGCCCTGCAAGAAGTGTCATTATCCATAGACGGCTAGAAAATTGAGTGTTCGTACACCCTGATCACGGTGAGAATGTCGGATTGTAGGTGACGAATCTTCATTGTCGTCCAGCTCCAACTGTTCCATTGGAGTGGCCTGTGTTGGTGCTATAACTTTTGTGGTTTCATTGTCGAACAGGAGGTCTGTGGCTTTCTGCAGACCCGAGTTCAGCCGCAAAACATGGCAGATCATAAGTCAATACTCACTTGAACATCCCACGAGACACTTTCAAGTACACTGACTACGAATTCCGTGTCATGTGGACCAAGGATACTTTGTAGCTGTTGTAGCGCTTCAATTTGAGGGCCTTGTAGTCCGTCCATAGAGAAAGTGAAAGAGTGAGGGCCAACGCAGCAAGCTTGCTTGTTTTTGCAGTGCCAACCTCTCAAATGGTCACGTGATACTGGATTTTTTCATTGCGATCGTACTGACAAGCAGAAGCTGGCCTTGCGAGGTATCTGACACCAAAAGATCGCCAATACATGCCAGCGCGATGAGCCAAGTTGAGTCAGAAAATACCAATCACTACTGCAGAGAAGGTATGTTTTACTTCATAGTAAACACAGTCTGACCTTATGTGATATCCATAGAACCTTTGACTGGTCATGAATTAAGAGATATCAAGGACGCAACTGATCTCTATCAGTCTGGCTCATTCAAGCTTCAGGTTTGGATATATCAATTCAGTGGTATCTCGTCGAGCTCACCTCTTTTCAGATTGACGCGCTTCTTCCTAATGTCCGACCTAAAGAGTCTGGTCAACAACAACTCGATCACTTTCTTTTTTCTCTGCGTGCCCACTGTATCTCTATTCCCTCTATTTCACCTCTGAATCCTTTGGTAGCTGCAAAAGTTCTTGCTAAGCAAGGTGTCGCAGTTCCATTTGCGTTTCCTCTCCCATCTCAAGATGCCAAATGGAAAGTTGCATTTGAACCTCCAAGGGAGTTCTGTGTTGTTGGAAGTTGGGCAAACAAAATCTCTGTGAAAAAGCAAAGTGGCAGTCGGTTTGGCGTCGACTTGTCTGTGGAGATGCCCGAGGTGCGCTGTTCGCTCAGTTGTCTTCCTTACCATTGAACGATATATGGCAGACTCTTTTTCAAGAAAAAGATTACCTTGATGGGCGCTTCTTCCACAAGAAGTCCTATTACCTCGCTGTATTAGCTCAATCTATTTCAACCGCTTTCGATGTGGACACCTTTTACTCATCTGCGCTTGGAGATCCTCGCCTCACCACGTTGGTTCTTAGGCCACGGGATGGTATAATACTTCATTTTGATAATAAAAAAATAACTGACATCCTCGCAAGGGAGTACATCTTATGATTTTTCCAAAAGTCATGCTGAAGTTCATGTCATCCCTGTCCTTTCGTCATCGAGTCCATTATCGCTATCAAGGCTCTTCCCATCACATGCAAATGTCCGCGTGCCTTCGTCCTCGTCTCCATCAACTTTCCCTACACCAATCTACAACAACACCATTCTTCTTTCCACAGATGCGAAAGAAGCTCTCGTGTCCACTCATGAACTCAAAAATGCACTACCAGCCTTTCATGATGCTTACACCCTTTTAAGAGTGTGGGCTAACCAGCGAGGTTACGGCGATGGTGAATTATGTGTGAGAGGTTTCGAGAGAAAAGGACCGTTTTGGGCCGGACTACTGCGCTATCTGAGTTCAGGTAACGAGCCTGTTGGCACGAAGAGCGGGAGCGCAAAATCGAGGAAGCCGCTGGGAAAGGGATTAAGCTCTTATCAATTATTCAAGGCTGCGCTCGATTTTCTGGGTAAGCTCTTCGCTCTCCATTTTCATGATATTAGCTGATTGCGAGTTTAGCAAAGCAGAAGTTTGGTGAGACTCCGGTGTTCACAAAGACAATTAATGGACATAAGGTACGTCTCTGTACGCAGGCATGGAACTTCCGCATCGATGTGTTTTTTTTCTAGTGCCCTCCAGAGGAGTACATTACCCACCACCCAGCCGTATTCGTGGATGCAACATCTACTATTAACTTTTTGTCTGATGTTCCTCTCACCTCACTTGACTTGGTGAGCTTCGCTGCAGCATCTGTAAACACATGCCCCTGATTGTCAATCCTCAAGCTAAGTCACGATGCTAAGGAGACACTGGAGCAATTAAGCAACCCTGGTACATCTTCTGACACATTTGCTGACTGTTTCTTGAGAAGTCGGTTTAAACTCTCCTCTCGCTTTGATGCGGTGATCAGGCAAGTGTTTTCTTTCTTTTCGTGAATTCTATTCTCAACCATCTTCAGAGTGGATTTGTCGCAAGCTTCCCAGAACCAATCTACTTTGGCTCTCGTAGAACATGGATCTTCTGATGCAGCCCTTCTGGCCTCTATTTCATCCATCCTGCGCCGAGGTCTTGGCAATCGAACCCAAGCGATAGCCATCCTCCAGCCTGTTACCCCTTACCGCCCCATATCCGCCGAAGAAAGTCCCAGCATATCCATGATCCACATTGGGCTTATTTATGATCCTGCCCATGCTTTCCGTCTTGTTGACCACGGACCTTCTGCGGACGACCAAAACTCAAATGTTGCGAAGGAGTTCCGGCATCTATGGGGCAGCCGTGCTGAGCTTCGCCGATTCAAGGACGCTCGTATTACGGAGAGTGTGGTTTGGGAAGTGACGACGTCCGATGAGCGTGCACATATTCCGGTTTCCATCGTTCGACATTTGCTGCAACTCCATTTTGGCCTTTCCGCTAAATATGTGAGAACGTTGCAGACGCCATTCGACAGCATACTCCAATTGCCAGATGATGTCCGTCGTTTACATCGGGCTACGGGCGAGTATAAGGCTGCATTAACAGCGTTCGATAGTCTCGTCAGGAACTTGAAAGCATTGGACGAGCGGCTACCACTAGCATTGCTCAACGTCAGCCCTGTGTCTGAATACCTGCGTTATACCTCGACATTCGCTCCACTACCAATCCCTGCCTCAGTTTCAGCGGAATTACCGGAGTTCCTGCGTTTTCTTCCAACCATCCCCATCATCCTCGAATTTGAGAAGTCATCCAAGTGGCCGGATGATTTAAAAGCGATTCAGAAAATCAAGCTCGCTTTCTTTGAAATCATCGCCCAGTCACTTATGACTTCAAACCCCGGACTCAAGGTGTCAGTTGCTACCGGTGATAACTCAAATCTATTCCAAGGATGCGCAGGCACTAGAAGTATACACTGCTGAAGGCTGGTCATTCTCTGCGTTCATTTGGCACGATCGAGAGGCGACTTTGCTTGACCGAATCATTGACCCTAGCAAGACGTTCATCGGCCCCAGCGACCAAAAATACAACGCGCGGGAACAACGTGAAGCCAAAGTTGCCCAGGAACTCTACACCCGGCGATTTATTCATGCCCCACGTCACCATCGTGTCATCGCCAATCTCTGCCACAAGTACAGTGCATACTCTGGCACTGTCCGCCTTGTCAAACGCTGGCTTGCTGCACATTGGCTTTTGCAAGCCCACGTCTCTGAGGAAGCCATTGAGATCATTTGTGCACTACCATTCGTCGGCAAAAAATTGAAATCGACAGAGAGCGCCGCTACTGTGCCTCATAGTAAAGAACGTGGTTTCTCCCTTGTTTTAGAGTTCTTAACGGATTGGAAGTGGGAGGAGCCCCTTTGTCTTCCGTTGTATGAGGATGAGTACCCGGCAACGGCACCTGAAGCGTGGACGTCAAATGGTCCAGATGCAGTTGCTGTCCACCGTCTTCGTGCATTTGCTAGGGAGGCCAGCAAAGCACTTCATAATGCAGAGACGGGATTGGATATCAAGGTTGGTTGACAGGCTCGCATGTCAGTGACATAGCTGATGTTGTCCTTCAGCGTCTCTTCTTACATTCCACCGACGACTACGATATTGTTATCAAACTAAACCCTATGGTTTTACCAAGGTACTACCAAAATATTAACGTGGAATCGAGTGTTTGGACCAGAGACTCTCATTTGGGCACAACGGAGTCGACGCCTCGCCCAGGATTTGATCCTCTTCCATTGTTTCTTGCTGATCTGCAGGTATGTCTCGCATATGAATGGATGGTTCCCTTGACAGCTCTTTCTATCTAGAGCGCGTTCGCAGATACACTAAAATTCTTTGCTGACCCCTTTGGAGGTGATCGCATTGGAGCAATTTGGCTTCCAGGTATGGGAGCACCCCGCCCCTTCCGTGCACTAGCAGGTTTCTCGAGTAAGCCATTACCCAAGGTACGTCGAACGCATTAAACTGTCTGTGTCTAAATCAACATTTGATAGGAGGATAAAGCGAAGGAAAAGGAACTTGTTATGTTAAATCGACAGGCTGTTCTGGACGAGATAGGACGATTAGGAACAGGTCTGGTCCAAAAAATTATCATACATGAATGCGTGTAGTCGTATGCACACATCATCTACAAACAATTTAGTGAAAACGACAATTTTACGATATCACAAGCTCAACAAGAACTAAACTTGGAGATGCGTATCGAATCGACTACCGGTCTTGTTTTTTTTTTCATATTTCGCACGCGGCATGGTGCTTGGCTTAGGATGCCTAACGTCTGAAAGGCCATCGATTATGAACCAGATCATCAACTGAAATTCCAAGGGAGCTCCTTTTTCTTTGAACTTGACCACGTCCGGTGTTGCTAGCAGGCTCTCGGATCTCAAAGGTCGACCTCGGATCTTCCAGGTATACGTCAAACCGCCGCTCGGCGCTCGCGCATAACTTGCTGAAAGCTTAGCTTTCAGTATTAGCGACGATATATGTACTGGTCATGAGAACTCAAGTAAGCCATGCATACAATCGGCCCTTGAGTATCTCCTCTGCACAAACATCGTGATATAATGTAAACCAAGATGAGCATTTGCAAACACCATCCTCGGCTACACGGTGACAGTGCACCTTTGAAAATGTGGCTTGTTCGGAACAGATTTCGATTTCTGTCGACCAATTAAAGTCGAATTTCTTAGTAGAAGTGAAGCAAACAATACCTAATGACCAAAGGAGAAGCGCATTTCTCGCAAATTGCGAATATCTACCTATAAAATACATGTATGCTATGGCTCACTGCAACAAGCTCCATGATGTTCACTTCCTGCTTCACAATCCTTGCGCTGCTCGCCTTCCTCTCCGGCGCCAATGCACAATGCGCAACGTGTCAAGAAGCGTTGTATGTCGACGGTGTAGCGACTTATGAGCTACTCAGCAACTACGTGAAGTCCGAAAACGGGTTCACGGAGTGTAGGTAAGTTACTCACATTTTCATCGAGAAAAGTAATTGACGCCAGTCCGGCAGCTACGAGGATAAGAAGGGTAACAAGGTGACCTGCGAGTATAGGGTACGTGATGCGATGCAGCTCCTCGTTCTCATTTGACACGCTGCTGGTAATAAGAATGACGGCTTGTTAGAGGATGGAGATTCAAAGTATCCGAAATGGTCAAGGAAGGATGAGTATGGATGCTAAGCAGGGTGTAAAATGGAAAGGGCCCGACGAGACAATCAATATTGAGCTGCGGAAAGATAGGCATATCAATAGATTTCGTCTGTTACAAGAATTCTCCTCATGTTTGCCTTGGCCAATTTGTAGGAATCAATCGCATTGAGCATCCCAAGACAATTAGTGCTCCTCCGACCGGCCTGCCTGCTAGTATTAAAACTCGAACCTGGGCGAGTCCGTCTGTTCATTCTTGGGGACACTATTTTGGAAAAAACAGGCAGCAATAAAGAAAAAACTAGAAGTGAGATGCACATACACACCCCAAGTTCTCTCATACTAAGTTCCAGGGGGGGTGTTCAAGCATAAATTTCAAGCATCAGGTAGTGCAGCACTTTAAATATCTTCGTCTCACTTCCGTGGTTCTTCAACCTCAAGGCTGCACATGTCGTGCGCTACTATGTATGTCATAGAGCTCCGTGAAAAACCAGGTAGTTTAAAACTCTCGGGATTTTTAACGTGTCGAGAACTGGAGGTTGATATTGGGGTGTTCGATACCTGTCGATAGCCCTAAATTTTGTGTGTACTGTGTACCTGATGCTTCGGAAGTCATGCCATCACAAAAATATTCATGAACAATACCTCCGAGACTGCCCCCAAGCTACACATCACCGCCACTTGATTCGTGTGTGCACTCTTGCCGGAAGATAATCGTGATGTACTCGGATGCTAAAGATGAGTACAGACAGCTGTTGAGGATGATTATACTTACCGGTCATGGGGACAGGGCACCGGGTGCGAGGCAAAAGGCAACAGCAAAGCTAACCTGGGAGGAACTCCAGCAGAAAAAAAGATAGTCAAATGACGAGCTCGCGCTGCGACTTGGGAAGTAGCATCGAATCTTATTAGCTGTTCAATGTAGATCTGAGTAATCAGTGTCGTGTGACTCATGTTCGAGAATCAAGTACGCGGTTGTTGGATAGCTGTCGAACAGATGGTTATTTCCAGAATGCAAGGTCTTTCTGATACGTATGCGGTGATATTATTGGAAAAAATGTCGTTATAATGAGTTCGAATAAAAGTAATGGCAAGTTTCTGGACCGGATGTTTTACCCTTCGATTATGGAAGTACATATTGCGTAAGTCAATCATACCGAAATGCTTACGTACATCAATGACTACTCGATGAAACAAGTTTAATTGACCGAGGTACCCTTAAGCTCACGCCCTCAATATCGAATTTCGAGTTCATGCAACGGCTGTCCGAGTGACGGTACCAAGATATTACGCGGCGGGAAGACTCGCTACAAAGTGTAGACCACTCCTTCTCCACACTGTTTAGCGTTTTTTTGCGCTACAATACAGCTAGCCTATGGCATACTATGAGCATGTAGTAGTAGCGCTCGGTCTTAGTACTCTTGCGACCGCATTTTGTGAGAATGACTCTACAGTTCTTTATTTTTTGGGGGTTCTGATTCTTTTCGTTCAAGCTTCGAGCTCGGGCCTTCCGCCTTGAGGTTACATATTCGCCTATAGCGAAGGCGAAGCGGAAGTCTCGTAAATTGTAACGGCCTCGGTGATTTCAGCCTATAAAATACCAGTATGCTATGGCTTGACGTCCTTCACTGCAACAAGTTTCATGATGTTTGCTTCCCGCTTCGCCATTCTTGCGCTGTTCACTTTCCTCGCTGGTGCCAACGCCACTACAACGTCATGCGCAGCGTGTGAAGATACTTTGGAAGTCGACGGTATGGCGGTATATACGCTAGCCAACAGCACCGTTGAGACCAATGGGTACACACTTTGCACGTACGTCCGACCCTCACATCCTGGTCAACCAAAGTGACTGATGAGCTGGCAGTTACACCAATTCTAAGCTGGGCACTAAGGTCTCCTGCGAGTATTCGGTACGTGCTTGCTAGATGTCGTGCAGCTCGTCATTTTCTTTTGACACGCTTGTGGTCGTCAGGACACCGGCATATACGAGGATGGGGATAGCTTGTGTCCGCTTGTGTCAAGGGCGCATGCGCGTGGATGCTGAGCAAGGTGTAAAGTGGGAACAGCCCGACGGGAGCAGCAATTTTTGTTCTGCAGGCAGCTGGGCACATCAGTAGATTCCATCCGTTACAAGAATTCCTTTCATGATATTACATTAATCAACCGCTTGTAATAGTCAATCTCCTTAAGCTCTTATCTCGTTCAAGACTTCTCTGCCAGTGCCTCAAACTTATTATGATCTTGCCCATGCTTTCCATCTCGTTGACCGCAGACCTCCTGCCAGACTGCGAAAGACCGAGACCCAAACCTTGTGCAGAAACCTCGAGATAATTTACGGACGGCCATTTGTCAATGAGGAACAGGGATCAATATATGAGAACGCTCACAGTACCTATCATAATTGCACTCAGCCTGAGTTATGCTTCATCAAAGATACAATGATTTCTTTTTCGGGGGTACATGGAATATTTGTGCAGGCTCCTTCCCAGCCCCCGATTCGAGTGTGGAGGGGCGAAATCTGAGGGCACTGGTTTGATGTTTGATAAGTCACATGATACAAGAAAAATTCAAACCCAGCATAACCTTATTCCCCTCACACTCTCACCGGGGGCTGGAAGATAACATTAGTAAACAGAGGTCAGCCACAGTGACGGTGACTGCAAACACCATACTACTTTACACCTAGCGTAGGGTTACAGTTTTTCGAAATGATATACTCCATTTTCTGCCTCGGTTAATGTTACACCCGCTTCCATATGGGGGATGACAGCTCCTAATGTCCATGAGACTCTGCCAATATCTGAAATCCGTCTGCGGACACAGCAAAAATTCGGCATTCGGCCTTGTCTATGGCAACTTAAAGTGGCACAGGCGCTTCTCAAAGGCAACCAGGATGTATTATGCATTGCAGGGACTGGGATGGGTAAGACACTGGGCTTCTGGATTCCATTACTGTTCCGCGTCAATAGTATTCAGCTCGTTGTCACCCCACTCAACTTACTTGGTAAACAAAATGCCACGTCTCTTGCGACGGCTGGAATCCTGCGCCATAGCGATAAATGCAGAAACTGCCAGCGCTGCAAGTTTTTCGGTCAGTGTTACTTTGATATCAACAGCAAACTTAACACTCACATGGCAGCAGGCAATCAAAGCCTTGAAGTACCGTGCCATTGCAGTCAGTCCTGAGCAAATAATGAAACCAAATGGCAACTTTGAAACCTCGATATTAAAGTCCTCTACCTGTTGCGTGGTTGCGTGTGACGGTCCAAAGTGCCAGTCTGCTTCTTCTGATGAGATTGATTTAATTTCTTTGATGTATTGTTTTCTCATGGCTTGGTTCGTGCGTTGCAAAGTTTCAGCTCCACGAGAAGGATGGTCAATGAAAGCATCGAAGATTTCATCACAACGGACAAGAAGGTCTTCGACAACATGATGTCCGTTATATTGTTGGCTTCGCAGAATTGATATAATGAATTGTCACCTTGTTCACACAAGGTCACTATTAACTGACAATTGTGGCTGTGGTGTTCCACAACAATACGATCGTGCGAAAGAGCCAAACAATTAAGTAATGATCAGTCTTTTTTCGATAACTCACATCCACTCCGGCAAACGACTCGGCATCTGCTTCTCTTACTTACTACCTAGGCGACACGGGCATGGTATGATAGTGTGAACGGTGCTCGCAGCTCTACCCACCTCACTTAGTAACTGCCTTTGGTGTAACCGGGTGGCGAACGGTGTAAATAGGTGGAGCTCACACTGCCTAATCGCACCTCGTAGCTGGCACCTTGTTGATGCCTCTTGCTTTGTAATATCTGCCCTGTTTGCGACGTATGTTTCCTTTGTCTCTACTTTGTAATTTTGCGCGCAGCTCGCGCCGCTACGATTTGCAACACCGATCTGAAACTGATATATTTAATAAAGTGCGAGTTTTTGCATATGCGTGTTCTTATTCACTCTAATTTGCATTTACGCATGTTCTCCACCACTTCTCTGTTGCCTCGTCAAGTTCCACCAATCGCCGATCCTCAAGTCGAAGGTATTCATTAGGATGACTCGTCAATAACTTTTCATCAAAATCCCAAAGAAGACGAATATTATCTCGACCGTGTCCTCGAGATAATGCAACGTATATGCTGAACGGAGTAAGTTCTCCACTGGGTGGTGTTCCGATATCGATAATAGCGTTGTCAATTGTTTGACCCTGCGATCGATAGTCCGTAAATGCATAGGCCGGTGTTAACGGCAGCTGTGTTCGTGTTACTACCTCTTCACGACCACCAATTGTGACGCGAAATGTCCGTTGCATTGGGACCAGTGGTATGACTCCCGGTTCCAGATTTTCGAGTTGTCTGACTTTTGTGTGGTTCAATTTGATCAGGACATATGCTGGAGGGTATTCCAACTCCACAACAGCTTTTGTAGGTGAAAATCTCGACTCCCGTTCGTCCAAGACAATGTCCACTAATTTGCCTCTCGCCCCGTTTGTGATGTCCAGATCTGTTTCGACATTGAAGGTCACCATAACCTTCATGCCAACTGCAATCTCTATCATGTTCGATAGTGATGTGCGCTCGTTCCAAGTAGCTTGAGACCCCTTGGGCTTCGTAGCGACTACAAAACTTTCCTCTAATGTCAGTCTCCGCCCTCGCACCGTGTCCAATGCTCGGCAGATGAACAACTGATTGCGACTTTGTTGGCAGTAGTTTTTGGTGATTTTTGAATTCCATTGGTGACGAACGGCATGACGAGGAGTGACCAAAACAGCATCATTCCATGGCGAAGAACTGAAATCTGTGGGTGGGCATTGGGAGTTTGTGATTATGAGGGAACGAAGCAACTCGATATGCTGACGACCACAGCTACCATGCCGGATGTGACGAAGGAGGTCATTCCATTGTGGATCAGTGACACGGACTTGTTCCTTTAGACGAACAACTGTCGTAAATTGTTCGTATATTTTCTGCCCCAACATTTCTTCGGCTGAATCTTTAGAAGGGTTGCATGGATAATATAGTGCTGTCCCGCCAGCTCAATATGAGGCCAAATTGTGTGGTGCTGTGGTCGAAGTGCACTTCGCATTTTTTCACCACCACATCAGAAGGTCTAAGCGTCACATTTTCAACGCTGTTCTTCGTGAGATGATCGTGTTACGGCCACCTTCCAACATGCCTTCCAGTCTGCTGAAACGACGCAAACTGGGTGCTGGACCTTCATCAGATATACCTTTCAAAGGAAAGAAACGTGTTCACGTATCTTCAAACGACTGATGGTAAATAACATTTTCGAAGCTGCACAATTATTGATCACAATCATTTATCAGAAACCGTCTGAATGTGTTAACGTTCTAGTATCACATTTTTTGTATTCAGATAGCAAAGTTGGCAGTTTCTCTTGAATATGATTCCTAGCTCGCCACTCTTCAAATATTTGTTGTAATACCAGTATGCCGCTGATGTACGATTGCTGATCCACATGCATTCCATTCGTTGTACCCAAATGTGTCAATAAATACACAACACTTGTCGAACAAGGTTGCTGCCGGCGAAGCTCGGCCTTTTCTAGTGAGGCACTTAGGTTGCAATTGTGTAGCGCTGCAATCACTGTGTCCATATCGGAGCGGGTGTAACATTAACCGAGGCAGAAAACAGTATGTATCATTTCAAAATACTGTAACCATCACTGTGGCTGACCTCTGTTTACTAATGTTATCTTCCAGCCCCCGGTGAGAGTGTGAGGGGAATAAGGTTATGCTGGGTTTGAATTTTTCTTGTATCATGTGCCCTCAGACTTCGCCCCTCCACACTCGAATCGGGGGCTGGGAAGGAGCCTGATATTTGTGCAGATTCAGCAGCATATGAACACTACTGGCGTGACGGTTCCAAGATCTTCTTGGTGATGTTTTCGCACGGTGCTTGGCCATGGATCTAACGTTAGTCGCGTGTCGCGTTAATCATGATCCAGGGTGGTTGTGGAATTCAATCGCGCGCCGACCGTTAACGTTGAAACCTTGCAATGGTGGTCCGACATCCATTCCAAGTCCAGACGTTTACTTCGTCCCGTCTACCTGAATGGGTGTAGCTTGGCTGTGATTGGCTCGCATGAGATTCGGTGGTTCTCGATTCCAACATCCTTTGGAAATACATCTCGCGGCTAGAAGTTTCGACTGCTTCGGAAATGCTTTCAATCAAGAAGTGTATGCAATTGACGTCGTACGCTACGGCAGTCGCAAAGCTTCGTAGAAGGAATGACTGTCTTCGTGCTATTCATTGGTGAGACTAGTCTGTACAATCTGTGACAATCCCTTAGTTGATTCTTTCAGAGCAGAAGTATCACTACATAATAGTAGGCGCATCTAGCCTCAGTTTTATTCTCAATAATTTAGTGAGAGTGACGTTCACAGTTCTTCGCGAGTCTGCGGAAAGTATTGATTCTTTCGCTCAAGTACCAAACTCTAGCCCTGCTGCCTCAAGGTTACGTGTGCGTCGAGGCGAAAGTCTCGCAAATTGCGACGGCCTCAGTAACTTCAGTCCTTAAATATCTGTATGCTGTGGCTTTAGCATCCTTCACTGCAACAAGTTTCGTGATGGTCGCTCCCCGCTTCACTGGCATCCTTGCGCTGCTCACCTTCCTCGCTGGTGCCAATGCAGAATGTGCAACGTGCAATCACACTTTGGAAGTCGGTACGACGAGCTACCGGTTAGTCAACACCACCCTGGAGTCCGCCAGCGGGTACATTTGCACGTACGTCACATTCCCATCTTCGTCGAGCAAAGTGACTGATCCAGGCTGGCAGCTACGAAGATAGCGCAGGTGACATGGCGACCTGTGAATACTATGTGGTACGTGATTTCTGGACGTTGCACAACTTATCATCATTTTCTGTGACTCACTGACGTTCATCAGAGCGGTGGCTATGTTATGGTTGGGGATGAGTTGTGTCCGCACGTGTCATCATTATGTGAAGTGCTTAGTGGCGGGCAGTAACGAGAGAGTAACGCGCATAATTATGTCAAAAAAGGATGCCAGAGGGTGCATGGTCATTGTGTCGAGTCGGCTGTCTGTCTGATACGTGATACCTTTTCTTGATCACAATTCCTTTTCCCACACTGTTCAGCCATTTCCTGTTACATATACCATGTCATTGTTTTAATTCGTGCGTCCAGTCGAGAACGTATCGTCGAAGCGGGTTTTCAAACTCAGTTCGCGATGAACTACTACTTACAACTCTCCACCCCGTCATATTGATATAATCACGATCAACGCTCAAGGCAGCAGCATGCAAAACAGCTTATATCACGATAGTCCGATCACTCGCAAGCGTCCTAAATACTCATACCCTTACCAAGATACCCATATAGACGACTTGCAAAACAGCCTCCAGGAATAAGAATGTAATGCGGCGTTTTCTAGATGCGGGATTGACAGTGCCTACATTGGCGGGCGAGTCTGGAAGGACTACTGAGCGAAGGGAGCGGAGCTACACGGACGCGAGTGTGAATGTGAGTGGTATGTTTGGTATAGGGCCAGGACGTACAACGAATAACGCATTTGCAGCGAATGCGTAAAAAAATACGACTGTGTATATCATTGTGCCTGGATTGAGAAGACCCGCGAAGAGCGTAAGGATGACGCTGGCTCGAGTTAGTAACTAAGTAAAAGCGTGCAAGGAGCAGACACACCCGACAAACTTGTACCCGCCATAAGCGATCAAATCTACCACCTGACCCGTGCCTTGGACATTGAGGAGGTAGCACCCACACTGAACGAAGAGAAAGTCGAGGAGGACGACAAGGAGAGCGCGTGTTGCACTTGTGCCGAGGATTTGGGGGTGGAATCGTTCTTGTAGACCTGTTTGAAGTGCTGCTATGAGAATGTAGGTGACTAGTGCCATGACTGCGTAACGAATAAGAAATGGTGAATATTGAGCGGAGAAAAGACGCACGGGGAATGTATAAATCGGGACTATTGATATCATCGCGAGGAGGCTGCCATTCTGTGTGACCAGCCTCTGTACGACGGACTTTTCGTGTCCAGGGTTTATGTCGCCAAGGGAATATGACGAGCTGGAGTTTGTGCATGACGTAGGAATTTGAGACGTTAAAATGGTGTTTGAGCATCGTGACTGGTATCATGCCGGCGAACTGTTCATAGTGAGTAAGTAGAGCAAAAAGAAAAGAAATGACGCGTACATTCTTTTGGACATAGTCTTGACCTGCAGCAACAGCTGTTTGACCTAAGTGCATTCCAAATTGAGCGGTAGTGTCGTTCATACCCCATGCCGCGAAGTCGGGAATGTGTTGGTGTTGAGGATTTGGGATTGGTTGAAATGGAGGAGGATTGTATTGAGTTCGTGCGGCATATTGTTGGTTTGGTGGTGGTGAACTAACGAAGCGCTGGTAACCTTGAGGTGAAGCTGGCGTTGAAGGCGGTTCTGGTATAAAAGCTGGATGAGTCGGAACTGGGTGCTGAAGTGGCGGAGGTGAACGTGAATAGTAGGACATCGCAGGAGTACTGGGTGAGGAGACTGCTGCGAGTAATAACTTAGAGGGCAAACCTACTACGCGCTTGATACAAATAAATGTAAATAAACCATAAGCGCTAAAACATAAAAACTGGCTTTCCTTCAATTTGCTAGACCAGCAACAACGGCGAGGATCCATGACGTTCTCACCTGTTCGTATCACGAACGTCCCTTCTATTAAAAATGCACCGCTCCTTGGTCTAGCAGAAGGTAACGGTTACTTCTCAAATGCTCAACTCGCTGGTCTCGTCCTTGTCATACCATGGGTCATCAAACGCATCCTTCCCTTTGTAAACCGTGGTGGTCTCAAGACATACCTCTTCATACTCGTTATCACAGGTATCCCAATCACCGTCGCTTATTGGACTGTAGCGAGCACCTACGGTCGTCGCAAAAACGTCAAAGTCCTCATGCCTGGTAAAGACCTCGAAGACTACATCACTATCAACGACCCGGAACTCAAGGAAAAATACCACGGCAACTCCAAAATTCCAATGCAGGTATTCCATGACGCGTACTTTGAGGGCAAGATCGATTTCAATGGTAATCCTTATTTTTGTGTTTCTGCCATGGTTTCCCCCTCACAATGCCCACAGGCGACGTGTTGGACATCTTGGAAGACCGTCACGATTGGGCAAAAATGGTCATGACGCCTGAACTTTTCAAATATGTCTTCATGAATCTCCTTCCAGAGGTCATCGTCCACTCCCAGTCTCAAGACGAAGAACAGGTTCGCGACCACTACGACAGCAAGTTGTTTTCTACTTTCACATTCACACCTCACTCACTCGAACCATGCAGGAGGCGACGACTTTTACTCATGGTACGTATCCTCAACTCGCCAATGTTCTCTCTAATACCCCACAGGTTCCTCGGTCCACGCATGATCTATACCTCCGGCGTCATCACAGACGCCAACAAAGATGCCTCCCTCGAAGAACTCCAAGACAACAAACTCCGCCTCGTCTGTTCTAAACTGAACCTGAAACCTGAAGACCGTCTCCTCGACGTTGGCTGCGGCTGGGGTACCCTCGCAGCTTATGCGGCAAAAAACTACAAATGTGACGTCACAGGCATCACCCTTGGCAAAAACCAGACCAAGTTCGGTAATGAGCGCATCAAAACTAACGGTGTTACCCCCGACAAGGCTCGTATCCTATGCATGGACTATAGGGATATTCCAGGTGGCCCTGGGCACTTTACGAAGATCGTCTCTCTTGAGATGGCGGAGGTGAGCGCTACATAATCTTGATATTTCCTCGTCTGACTTTCAATAGCACGTCGGAATCAGGCGCTATGGTTCATTTATGCGTCAAATGTACGACCTCCTCGAGGACGATGGTATCTTCGTTCTCCAAGTTGCCGGTATCCGTCCTTCGTGGCAATACGAGGACCTCATATGGTAGGTGCTGTTGTCGTCTGACAGACCGCACGTTAACGCCGTGTAGGGGTCTTTTCATGAATAAATACATCTTCCCTGGCGCTGATGCTTCTTGCTCTCTCGGCTGGGTCGTCAATCAAGTTGAAGCCGCCGGATTTGAAGTGAAGAATATCGATGTCTTGGGCGTACATTATAGCGCTACTATCTGGAGGTGGTATTTGAACTGGGTTAACAACCGCAAGCAGGTGCGTCCGTCTCTTTCCCTTTCCTTTTGTCTTACTCATCATCCTCCCTATACTTACGCGGTGCTGGCCTGATGCATTGTAGGTCGTAGACAAATACGGCGAACGCTGGTACCGAATCTGGGTCTTCTTCCTTGCCTACAGCACCATTATCTCCCGCCAAGGTAGCGCCAGCGTCTTCCAACTCACCTTACACAAGAACCTCAATGCCTACCACCGGGTTCTGGGCGTTGAGAATCACTGGAGTTTGCAGGTGCGCGATGGGAAGGATGCTGAGATTAGGTAAGTTTTTTCTAGGTTGGTTATGCTCTCTTGAACTGAACTGACGTGCGCATTGAAAGCTTGGTGGAATGATTAGACTTGGAAAATTACATATGCATATACGCACGGACGATGCGCGAGGCGCTATATACCACTTGCTTGAATTAATGTTTTGGTCGTAGAATATACCGACTTATTTGCAGCCCTGGTGTGATTAGTGTTGTGGGCAGAAGTCCGCCATTCTGCCAACTGGTTCTGCCAAACCTGTTCTGCCCGGCAGATGGCAGAATTCTGCGGGCAGAATCCGGCAGAATGTCAAACTACTGAGGATCACAGCGAAACATTTCTTCACCTTATATGGCCATAGTAGCCTTTTTCGATTGGCTCAGAGCAACTACACTTCCTTACCTGTAGGTAGAATTTTTTTAGTTGTACAGCCTGTACTACGTAGACAATCATTTACGATTGCATAATGTCTGCCGCTGCACTTGCCGGACGCCCTGTCTCATCCTTCATAGCCAACAAGTTCAATGGCGGTGAGAAGGTTGACAACAAATCTGGATGCTACTACTGGTCCTGCAAACACTGTCCAGATGCTCTTCACATCCAAGGTCGTGATAACCAACTCCCAAATCACCTCATTCACAAGTGTAAAACATGTCCGGCGGAAATACGAAAACAAGCACGCATGTTTGTTATGGGCAAGGCTGGTGGAGAAGATGCGGTAGAATTCATTGATTCTGATACAATCGATGCGCCACGCACACATGCACACCAATGCCCAGCCAGGAATCAACATTGATGTAGCTGCTGACCTCGAAGCTAATTTTGCATGGGCGCCACCACTCGCACCTCAAACTCAGAACGCTGATGATGATCTTGCAGGTCCTGAATCCATATCACTTGACGAGATCGACGCTGCATTTGCGCTACTGGAACGCGACACCATGGAACAAGAGCCGGTTGACGGAAATGAAGTGTTGGAGGGCCGAGTTTATGATTTCGTGGAATTGGAGCATGTTGACCAAGGTCTTGCACCGAAATCTGTTGACGACGAGATCATAGTAGTTGATCACACCTCACACAACGATGGACAGTGGGATGTGGACGCGCTGATGTCTTCCAATGGTGTTTCCTAGTGATATTGTCATAAACATAGCCTTGTAGCGCTTTGAAAATTCTGCCGAGCGGCAGAAGTGGTGGTTCTGCCGCTTCTGCCGGTTATGCCGGCACAATTACTTGCAAACAATTCTGCCCCCAGCACTAGGTGTGATGCACGTCTGGTGTTCCTTGTTGCAATTGGGATGCCAACTAACCACATCGGTACCCTTTTAAACCTAGCTATGATATTTTTCACCTGAGCAAAATATTTTTTTAGCAATGGCAGTAATCTGGCCATTGCAACATTAACGTACAAATGAATCGAATGCAAATAGTAAGTATTTTATTTGCAGTTTCCAATTGATGACAATCGTTAATCGTCGACGATAATATGTCGTGCATTGAAAATTGCTTTGCTTGCACCAAGCCTCAGGCCTCAGGCAGCGCTCAGCGCTCAGGCCTCGAGGTGCAATTACTTATTTGACAAAGTGGGACCGTCCTTCGACTACTCACTAGGCGTGAATCCAGTCCACCACATCCGCTCGCACTAATTAGACTTAGGCAGCTCCTCCCGTCTCTGTACACTTAATCTCTTCTTTCCTTCTCTCACTCGTCTCGATCATGCGGACAAGGCTGATTTCCTTTTGCCATTGAGAATGATCATTACAAGCCGGTTGATTCAAAATAATGGAAAAAATTCTCGTAGTGGATGGAATCTACTGGTGAGTCACCAACTATCTGCAGATCAAGATCGCTACTCCCGCTTTACATCCTGCTCAGCCTGAGCTGCTGCATTTATACGTACCCACCGTGCTCGGACACAATTCATCCCCATCCACGTATACGCCGTCGCTCTGATAACCGCAAGCGTGTCAAAATGAAGATAATGAGCTGTACAACATCTAACAAGCACGTACCGAATACTCGCATGTCACCTTGGTGCCTAGCTTAGTATCAGAGTAACTGCCACCTCATCAGTCACTTTGGTTGACGAAGATGGAAGGTGTGACGTACTTGCAAAGTGTGTATCCATTGGTCTCGACGGTGCTATTAGCTAGCGTGTAGAGCGCCACACCTTCAAAGTCCACAGTATCATCGCACATTGCACATGTCCCGTTGGCGTTGACACCAGCGAGGAAGGTAAGCAGAGTAAGGATAGCGAAGCGGGAAGTGAACATCATGAAACTTGTTGCAGTGAAGGACGTCAAGCCATAACGTGCAGGCATTTTATGGGCTGAAAACTACTGGGGCCGTCGCGATTTGCGAAACTTCTGTTTGCCTTAGCTTTAGGCGTACACGTAACCCCAAGGCTAAGGCTAAAAGTTCGGGAACTTGAGCGAAAAGAATCAGAACCCACCAAACTAAAGAACCGTAGAGTCACACTCAAAAAACCGAGGGCTATGACTCAATTAGATAAGGCACTATGCCAAGGCTCTGTAGCACCGACAAGGTTAGACAGTGTAGGGAAAGAATTGTCTACGCTTTCAAGTAGCCACTCTTCCCGCCGCGTACCGTGCAGACTCTTGAATAGAGTCGTTTCTTCCATGAACTTGAGGATTTGAGCTTAAGCTTTGTAGGGTACGTCAGTGAATTAAACTCATTTCATCGACGATAGAGTACTTATTAATGTAAGCATTTCGGCGAAGTAGTCGAAACGTTAACTAGTTGCATATCAGTTTATGACATTATAATACTCACGTATAAACATCACGGAATTTTCTGACAAGCTTTACTTGAGCTCATTATAACGATGTTTTCTCCAAGAATATCAGCACGTACCTATGGCAAAAACCTCGCGAGAGATTATTGGATGATGGCCTTGGATTCTGGAAATAATCTTCAAATTTGTTTCGTTAGTCCTAAAGCTGTTCAGATTGCATGTGATGATTCTGATCCATTCTGCGCCTTACCAGGCATCAAACCTATCCTGACGCATTCATCACCGGTGCGTCCATTTTAGTTTTGATTTCTGCAGTCTCTGACAACCAGGTAATAGTCCAGAACGATGAGCCTAGTATGCAGGGCCAACGTCGTGCATTGCCGTTTTCACTAAGCCTTGCAAAGTGTTACATAACAAATTGCAACTCTACCAACTCCGACGATCCGCATGTACTCCGAGTCCTTCTGAATCAAATGTACCGCATCCGCTCGCACTAATTAGTTTTCAAGCTTGCAAGTACTATTAAAACAGTCAGCTTCTCCCTTCCATCCGCCTCCGTCCCAAGTCGGACAACTGAGTCGTTGGCACAAATCGCTCTGCTACGAGGTGTTACATAAACTAAAGCTCAACCTTCCAGATATTCTCCCTTGCTCCCCATTCATTTTGTGACATGACATCGCCCCCAACACAGTTAGCTCGCAGCGCTCATTCTATCCTACACTAGCAAGCTCGATCACCTTCGGTATAGTGCCTATCGGACATGCCATCGAGTGTGACGATAGTTGTGAAAATAATGACAGCTACATCTCACCCGATGGGCATACATGTAACCGGCGAAGTCATCCTTTCCGCACATCTATTGTCCTTTCGGGACTGCTAGCCAAGTGGCAGTGATGTGTAACTTGGGGGCCGTTTTGCAGGCTAAATGAGATGTTCAAAGTGCTATGCTACCCGATGCCAGAAATTGCTATGTGCTATGCATATACAGTAGACTTGCTCATAATGCATATCGTAATAATGCATAAATCTCATAATGCATGGACTTTTCAGGATCCCATCGATGTTCCGTATGTAATTGTATGTATATTGCATATTGCATAATGCATAGCCTTTGTATGACTTGTATGCATTATGAAGTACAAAATTGATAGGGTGGGACATAATGTAACATATAAAGGTATTGTTCTGCTTGTGTGGCATTGTTCCTTTGAACTATGTATAGAAGCCAGTGAGCAATTGCAACAGTATCATACACAAAAATGTCCCTAAACTCAAAGTGTAAACCCCATGATAAGCCCACAGCATATCCCACACATCCACAGCAAGTTGCAGCTGACCAACTTTCATCCATTGAAGTTGACCTTATGCAATCAGTTAATGATCTCAAGGCATGCAATCACATTTTCGGTCAATTGCCAACTCTCGAGGAACTTTTTGACCCTACTGAGGAGAGAGAAGTGGGAGAATACCCTGCATTCAAACTTGAAGGTGGTGACAAAGCCATCACAGATGAGGTTTGTCATGAAATCACTGTTGCAAGTGGTGAAATCATTGAGATTGATTCTGACAATGACAACGATGATTCAGCGGCCACATCAATTACACGGACGAATCTTCTCTATTTGTGCTGGTAACTCAAAGTTGGATGCATGCAATATGGTGATCCACAGTTTTCACTCAACTTATCATCACAACTTCGTAAATTTCATGCTCAACTATAACGAGAAGAAATACTTAATGCTAGACAGACCTCTCTAGAACAATTTTTCACCATATAATTAGCAGATACTCTTAGCTCTAGGTAATTTGATGTCACACTTTTGGCGGAGGTCACATTGTGTCACGAAAATGTGACATACATGGTGTTGCATATTTCTCATAATGCATGAACTTTTGGTGGTCCCGACCATATGCATTATGAGCAAGTCTACTGTACTTCAACTCCCCACCAGTAGCTGTAGTATAGTTGTATCAATTCTTGTAGCAGCATGAAAAATTGGGTACAAAAATGTGCTCACTCACAGCGCAATGAGTTATAGTATCAGATGTATCATTTCCTACCTGGTAGCTGATACATTGGCCTGATACAATACAATAGAACATAGATACAATATAGAACATATCAGAACTGATACATCACATTCAAGAGAGCCGATACATCACACTTGAGCCTGATACAAAGAGAACTGATACATCACATTCGAGCCTGAAGAGAACTGATAATTGCCACATGGTATAACGAGTACAGGATAACTAATATGCAGCTAATGGTGGAGGGCCTTCAATGGTGAGCGTGCTATCAGTATCAGCCATTCCCAGTGTGCTATTGTCATCCAGCTTAGCAGCTACAATAGCAGGGACAGTGGCCCAGCATTGCCTGAACTTTTCTACCATAGCTTCACGGAGCGCGGATTGCCGGTTTGCATATGCCCTGGACCCTTTGCTGTCAGCCAATCTCTTGAAATGCCGAGCCGAGGCCAGCCCAGACCACCATGTACCCTGCCAAGTTAAGAATGTCAATACCCTCTGCATCTCTTCAAGCAACAGCAGTACTTCTTCAGACCAACGTGCCTCTCGCGCTCTTGCCTTGCACCACTCAATGCAAAGACCTGCCAGCCATCCGTCAGCCTCACTGCACTTTGAAAAATATATATTGTAATACATACAATCTTGAAGTCCCTCGTCGTCGTCTTGCAGCACTCCAGGTGTCTTCCATATCCACGGTATATCATGAGTACCTTCGGATTGTCCTTGAATGAAGTCACCCATGGGTCTCATATCGGTCCATGCAAGAGGGTGCAAGATATCGCTCCAGCCAACCTTTGCGAGCAAGGAAGCGAGGGCGGTAAGTGTTACAAGAACATCTAGACGCTTGGGCCCCTACCATTTTTCTCCTCATCCTTCTGGTATCAGCCCTCGCATCACACCCTTACCCCGACCTCACCCTTGTTATCCTTGTCATCCTCGCATTCCCTTTCGCCCTCTACCTGTCGCTTCAGCAGAGCCAGTACATCTGGCCGGATCCTTTCACTGACAAAGCATACCCATGCTCCGTTCCACCACCTGACTGACCCTGTGGACAGTCCCCTTGCCCTTACCATCCAGACGGTAACCTATGATATGATGCACGACACATCCCCTTTGCCCTTTTCCCTTTCTTGATCTTTGACTCAGTGCGCAGTCGCACATGCGACTTATACTTAGCTCCGCAGCTGCACGATCGTGCCCCTGCGTGTTTCACTTCTTATTTTCGATCTTTGACTCACTTTCTTATCCAGCACGTTCTACCTCGACACGAACGTGCCTTCCTGTTATGGTTATACCCTTTACCGATTGCCTCTCTTGGTAGTACGAGTTATCACCCACTAATACGTCTCCTGTCCTCTATATAAACTCGCTACCATGTACTGTATTCCCTAACTTGAATCTACTTGGTTCTTGACCTCCTACTCTCACCAGAGTGATCCTTTCTGCCTCGCCAGCAGTCTATATTCTATCTTCTTATCTGCTCTTCGCGGATAAGCCTATAGTCTCGATCTTTACTCATCGACTTCGTCGACGAGCAAAGCCCCTGTTAACTAGTCGGACTTCTGTCCTTCTAATTAACGACGATCTTACGATTAACCTTCGGGTGTCGTAAGCCTAGGCCAATATAGCTTATCGTCTCGCACCCGCTTGACATAAGCTACCCGATTTGGACATAGGCATCAAATCTTACTTGCCGAAGCCTCGCCAAGTAAGACCCCTAACCTTGGGCTAGCCCAAGGACGTCCTCGACCGTTGATGACACACGCTCTGTTTGAGCGTCGCCAACAGATACCATCCAAGTCGTAACAGTAAGTGCATCCCGGGCAGCGTTGTATTTAGCCTTGCTTGCATGCTTCTTCTCAGCTGCAAGATTGAGAGTGGTGCATGCATGAGTGGAGGCACGTTGACCCTGTACATTTGCCATCCTGAATGCGTTGAGGTGGGTGAATAGGTGAATGTGCTGTTGAACATCGTTCAATGCATCATGGGCTTGAGCATACCGGAGTTCCCATTCACATTCACAAAGTCTTTGGTCGCAAGGAAGGTGCGGGTCGAGCTGGGATGGTCACCAGAGCTGAAACTTCTCTGGCTTGAGTGCTGTAGCACTTTCAGAACGACAAGCATCCTCTCTGGCCCAGATTGGCACAACCTGTGGGCATGTAAAGGACTTGGATTTGAGCCCAATTATCCAATTGATGTTGTAGAGCATTGCTTTGATTGAGTACCTTGGTCTTCTGTGTGTCGGTCGCATGCTGACCCAGTGAAGAAATGTCTGCGGCCAAACACCGCCTGTAATATTTTTTGTTAGAAGAGGAAGAGGTTCCAACTATATTGCAATACTTACTGCTGATCCTGTAGGTCAATGCCTGATGCGATGAGGACACTTGGAGAAATGTTGGCGTGCAATGAGACATCTGCACCAGCTTGTAAGTCTGTAGCCTCCTTTTCGGCCAGCTGACGGCATGTAGCAGCTTGAGTCATAGCTGTCAAATGTCAATTTCGAACAAATGAAGTAGAGAAAATAACTTATGAATGACCCTGCTCTCAAACGGGTTGGGCTGTGTGTTATCCTCCTCCCATGCCTCAATTTCTGACTTCCACATAGAGAGCGATGATGCCGGAATCGATTGTTGAAGTTTGTCGAGTTCTTCTCGATGGAGCTTAGCCCTCCTTGAGGCTTCTTTGACTTTGCGGAGCATGCTTTGACCTGGAAATACATGAGATTGGAAATGAAACAGTCCAATGAGAAACCTACCTGAGCATGGTGACTTTTTTCCAATTCCAGTCTGAAAAATGATCGTCCAAAGTATCACAGCACTGCTCCTGGCCCCATTTCTTTGGTACTTCGATGCCACACAATTAATGTTTGCCCACCCTCTCTCAGGTGCTTCTCCATCTGTATGTCCAACATTCTTCCCAAAGTTGAATGAGAAGGCCATTTGACATGATTGGATGTGAGCTGTTAAGATGAAATTTCAGAACAAAAAAAAGAATGATCTTGTTTTTGCGGCTGAGGTGCAGTCGGGGTGGCATTGATGCCATGTGAGGCCATAGTTTTTTATGCCATTGGCAGGCGATGTCATATGATAGATTGAATATAACTATGGCAAAGCTGACCATCACTGAAAAGACCAGATAGTCCATGTTTAGATATCTAGTGCTAGGCTTAGCTCCACGATGCTTGAGAAACAATCAAAAAAACACACCTTTCACCTTTCTGCAAATCACCAACTCTGTTAGGAAGTTTCATATCATACCTTGCACAGTCCATGGTCCCAACACCCATGGCTGCAAGACCCCTCGATGATTTTGTGTCAGCCATGTTCACGGTGTTATGACTGACACATGTGCTTTTCTGTGAGAAGAACGGAACATACTAAGCCTAAGTGTGCGCAACAGTGAAATATTACTTACCTCCTGCAGCTCACAGCCATGCTCGCTCAAATATTGTGTGTATGCAGTATCTTCAACAAAGTAGCATGAGCTGGCATTGAGACTTGGATCGACATTGTCGCTTGAGACAAGCTTCCGCTTAAGCCAAAAATTGGCATCAATGGCCAGGAAAAGAGCATACTTCCATCTAATGAATATTATTAGTGAACACCCAGCAATAATTGTGCATCCGAACATACCTGATATCATGTGGTGCATCTTCCCAGCCCTTGGGTAAATTTTTTCCTGGGTGAGGGCATGCTGGACAGAGTACAGCACATTTGCCAGCAGAAGTTGCATCCACACCACTGGGATTGTGACCTCTTCCTGCTCGCTTGAGCATCTTGAGGTTGCGTCATTGACAAACCATTCACATAAATGCTGAATAATGATCCTGAAATAGTGGTGAGCAGAAAATAGACCAATGTTAATGCAGACCTACCCTAATTGGTGTGATGCTGGTGTTATCTGTCCGTCTAGTGATACTGTGGTAAAATTCATATGCGGATACCTTTGATTCAAATGCGAGGAAGTAGAAGAACTCCATGAGTGCAAATGTGGCAGCAGTTTGAGGATTCATAGCAGTAGCTAAAAACCATTGAGTATGAATAAGTTGTTTGTAATGAATTTGGGCTGTTTCACAGCTGCAAAAGTCAAGGCCAATTTCATGGATACCGTGGACGTCTATGACAACGAAATCATTGCCAGCAGCAGGTTCAGGATTATAACATGTCTCTCCTGGATTGTGACCAAGCTGGATGCGCAGCTGAGCAGTTTCAGAGAGGCTCGCATGAAAAATGTGCTGTTCCACTCCTAAGGGCAAGTGAGTAACCACGTCCAGCAGCTCAAATCAATGCTTGACAAACAAACATACCTCAATTCTATGGAGTGGACTATGTGCATGCCATTGAAGGACACATGCATGGCACACCATTTCTGCTCCAAAGCAATCCCGGCAGCGGTAAAGTAAAGGTTCTTCACCCTTGCAACTGCATGTCTCCCGCATGATCTGATCACTGCGGCCCTCTAGACGGATCATCTCATCTAGGTATGAGGACCGCTCTGGTATCCATTGAAGCAAAGGAAGATTCTGTTGAACATTAAGTTAATAACCAAGGAATTTGAGTACACTTACTGGTATTCTTTTTTTTTTCATGGTGGTTTCTTGCATTGAGTCCAGAATCTCAAAGGATGGGTCATCAGGCTCGCTTGGCAGAGTCTCCTCCCAGGCATCAAATGAAAGTTCAGGACTTGATTGCATAGCGCCAAGTTGAGATACCACAAATGTTCATGAGGTTAGAGAAGCTCTGTCACCAACACCAAAAGAGCGATGCCAAAGATAGTCCGTGTTGCCATCATGCGAGTGCTCTGTGTACTGACTCAGTCGAGGTCTTTTGGATGGTTGTCCATGCTTCATTCCACTGCCTGTGTATAATGTAGTAGGTACGGTGAAGATATTCACACACATTACCAGTTTGTCAGCCCAATCTGGTTCACCATGTGCTGACAAACTGGTAATGCATGTGAATATTTTCACCGTACCTACTACATTATACACAGGCAGTGGAATGAAGCATGGATGACCATCCAAAAGACCTCGACTGAGTCAGTACACAGAGCACTCACATGATGGCAACATGACCTGCTATATTTGCATGCAATGAAATTAAGCTACATTGTATCAACTACTGCATGAAGGCCGGTCAAACACGAAAACCCTTCTGGTACATCAATTCGCCCATTGAGTGAGCGACGCACAGCTCAGAAACTCCCTCCACATGGATAAAAAATTTGATATCCTCCAGGTATGCAAGTGTAGTACTGAGGTAATGAGTGACCGTCTCAGCAGCATGAAACTGAGCTGAGATGCCACAAAAATTGAGAATTTCATCTTGAACAGCGATGGAGTGGTTGAGCAAGCCTTGGACCGTGGCGATCAGGTTTGTAACAATGGTTTGATCTCCATTATCGGCATGGTCATCTGTATACACAATGCTCTTGATGAATTGAAGTAAGGCACCCTCAGCAAATGCATGAGGTTCAGTAATCAAAGACAACATTTCGTCTTTGATCACTTTGAGCATGAGCATACATCCTGTAAGATCTGATCTGTGGGATGTTAATTTTGTGTTCATTTCAGTTTCTATTTATAAAACAACGTACAGTGGGTCCCGGTCATCATTCTCCTTACTGTCTGAGTCGCTGGAATTGCCTGTCTCTGGCTCATCACCATCTTCATCTGAGTCATAGCAATGCAGAGCTCTTGCAACAGCTTTCTTGAGCTCTGATGGCCCCATGTTGTTTTTTTCAACACAAAGCTCTCTCTGCTGGCTCAGGATTCTGTCTCTGTTTCTTCAATTGGTTGACCAGTCAGGAACCGCCAGAGACAATTAATGAAAGCGGTTAGACTTACTTTGCATAATGGTGTCGTTGTTTTTCACGACCTGCTTGCAGTCTTTCCTCAGATGTCTTATGAATACAAGGACACAGCATGATTCTAGCTGCAGAGGTGTAGCAGTGTGGTAGTGGTTGGTTGAAAAGCTTGAAAAGAAGCAGTGAGCACCATAGCTTCTTGTGTAGTCGGACCGAAACAATGAATCTTGTAGTTGATTAGCGACACCAATACTAACTAATCTACCATCTTGAAATGCAGCTTCACATTCAACTTGAATCAAGCATCATAGTTTATGTGAGATATGTGAATGTGGGCTTCTTGTGTTTGCCAAAGCCATACTGATAGAACTCGAGCTGTACTAATGGAACTCAATGCAGTCGGACCAAAACTCACATAGAGCTACAAGCCACTCGATCGAAATGCAGCTAAGCATTAGAGTTGAATCGAGGGTCATGTACACTGGACTTCCGGGCTCACATTCACCAAAGCTGTACTGATAGAACTTGAGGTGTACTAATAGAACTTGATGCAGTCGGACCAAAACTCACATAGAACTACAAGCCACTCAATCACAATGCAGCAGCTAAGCATTCATAAAATTCAAGTTGAATTAAGGTCATAGTTTATTGTGATATACATGGACTTCTCGCATTCACCAAAGCCGCAGTGATAAAACTCAAGCTATACTGATAGAACTCGATGCGGTCGGACCAAAACTCATCTAAAATTGAAAGCCATGGCCAACCCACAGACTTACACCCACCAACTGTACAAACTGTCCTTTGATTATTTAGTTTATTGTGAGGAGGGCAATAATCAGAGAACAGACTTCTTGCATTCACCAAAGCTGTACTGAGGAGAACGACAATCAATATAAGCAACAATATATAGGTCCCAGCGCTGTAGTGTGTACATGGTACATAGATAGGAAATTGAGCACCTAAATCTTGCAATGAATATAAATCATCAGGCTTCGATGGTCCATGCACTACGCATATCACCAACACCCACTTCCTAGCCAAATAAACTTCATTCTTTTTTTCATTTCGCTTCCCCATCGATGCACAAGATACGACGTCTCAGACAAAAAGTGTGTGTTAACGAAATATCTGGATAATTATGTCACTTACCATGAATGATAGATGGCACCGCCAAAATGGGCTACCGCTGAGGAGGAGAAATTCTTTGAGTTGCATGCTGCCAAATACCAAGTGTGTCAAGCAAAGTGTAACTATACTGGATTTTGGGAGCCAGTATTCAAGGAATGGTTCTCAATGTTCCCGGAATGGCTTCGTGTCTTCAAGGATGTCCCTCTTGATGTCAGATTGACCATTGAGCAAAAGACCGAGGTAGGCAAGGCTGTTGAGCACCATCGACAGGTATGTTGCCATGATTCCTAAGTTAAAAGCAATTATGAGAACATTGACTCATCAGCAAATTATGAATAAATTTAAAAATGACATGGGCTCATCTAAAGTGAACCGTCGCATCAAAAACCATAACCATAAAATGACGGCTACAGCAAGCACGTCCCTGGCACCGGCTGTGAAAAGTCAAAAGAGTATGGTTGCTCAGATAATGGGTAGTACGAAGCATGGTCGTGGTCCGCAGGTGATGGAGGTGTTCTCAAAGCTTTTCTTCAATGACAAGATCAAACCTACTCTTGATCTCGCTTTTGAGACAGCAAAAGCCGAAGCTGTGGCAAAGGCTGCAACTGAAAATACAGAAGTCAAGATGCCATCAAAGTTAGCTGTTATCAAAAAGCAAACCAACCTGCTGTATCACTCAGCGTCTGATGAGGTTAAACAACAAGTAGCGGGGTTCATCGAGGAAGCCAAGAAAAAGAAGAAGAAAGGGTCGGAAGAGGTGAAGGGCACAGAGGTAGTCAACCATCAAGTGTCAGTTGCATCTACATATCTGAATAGATACAAGTGCTCACCTGCAACTCGCATCTACAGATATATTGATAAACTACCTGGTGTCCTCACTGAGTTCTTTGACGAGCTTCAGAGACTCACTGGTCTCATTTTCACAGTTCTTATAGGTGGCCCAACACCAGCAATGGGTGGGCAGGTTGATGTCCAGAGCTTTCATGTTAGTGCAACTGAAATTGGGAATCAGTTTGATCTTGCGTATCCTGAGTTTAACTCAGGGATCATGCGGCCATGGAAAGAATTTGTTAAGTGTGTGTTTCGTAAGTCTGTAAAACCGAAACTCGAAAGGTGTCTGACTTGGGGCTTGATAGTGGTCGCAGCAGCAAAGGGAGAAGGAAGTGTTTGGGGTGAGAGTTGACAACCAACGCTAGAACCTGAGCTATCGAAAGGAGAGCCCCTTCAGTGACAAATTCCGTATTATACGGGTCACCCGACCTACATAATATCCCATATAAGATGGGCCAGCAGACTGTGGGCCGATGTTATGTATATCCCCGATGTTGACGGATGGGCCAGAAGGGATATTATTTCCGATGGAGACAGGTGGGCCCATCTATGCTGATATTATATATATCCTCGAAGATGTCGGGTGGGCCGATGTAATGGTTTATTGTATAGATGGGTGGGCCGAGGGAGTGGTGGAATATGTATTATATAGACAGGTGGGCCGATGTAAGGGTTTATTGTATAGATGGGTGGGCTGACATACTGGAATTATTTTGTAGATGGATGGGCCGACGAAGTGGTGGAATATTCATTATATAGACGGGTGGGCCGATGGAGGGGGATGTTATATAGACGGGTGGGCCGAGGTAGTGAGATATCTGTCTGACATTCACGAATTACCAAGTCCCAGATGCCCAAAAACCGAATCCCATTGTGCAACATCCATTCCAGACACCCAAACACCCCACCAAGTGCTGAGTGCCGAGGCCCGCACCCCGATGTCCGAAACCCAAAACCCGAAATCTGAAAATATGTATACAACATATCCATATTTCCCTCACTGCACAAATCACCGGGTGTCGAGTACCGAAACCCGAAACTTGACACCTGGTACACAAATCACCAAGTGCCGAGTGCCGAGGCCCGCGCCCCAATGTCCGAACCCCAAACCCCGAAAATATGTATACAACATATCAATATTTCACTCATTGCACAAATCACTGAGTGTCGAGTACCAAAACCCAAAACTTGACACCTGGTACACAAATCACCAAGTGCCAAGTGCCAAGGCCCGTGCCCCGATGTCCGAAGCCCGAAACCCGAAGCCCGAAATCCGAAAATATGTATACAACATATCCACATTTCCCTCACTGCACAAATCACCAGGTGTCGAGTGCCAAAACCCGAAACTCAAAGCACAGTACACAAATCACCAAGTGCCGAGTGCCGAGGCCCAAAGCCCGATGTCCGAAGCCCGAAACCCGAAGCCTGAAACCCGAAAATATGTGTACAACATATCCATATTTCACTCATTGCACAAATCACCGAGTGTCGAGTACCGAAACCCGAAAACTCGACACCCAGTACACAAATCACCAAGTGCCGAGTGCCGAGTGCCAAGGCCCGAAGCCCAATGTCCGAAGCCCGAAACCCGAAGCCTGAAACCCGAAAATATGTATACAACATATCCATATTTCACTCATTGCACAAATCACCAAGTGTCGAGTACCAAAACCCGAAACTTGAGACCTGGTACACAAATCACCAAGTGCAGAGTGCCAAGTGCCAAGGCCCAAAACCCGACATCTGAAGCCCAAATTCCGAAGCCCGAAACCCAAAAACATGTATGCAATATTTCCATTTTTTACTCATTGCACAAATCACTGAGTGTTGAGTGCCAAAACCCAAAACTCAAAACCCGGTGTGCAATAGGCAAAGATAATAAAAACATGGAAGTTGTTGTCCGAGTCTAGGTGAGTGTATTGGTAGTCTTTTCTTGTCCATCGGTTATCATTTGACCAATATATAAGCTAAAGAAATCTGAAACATTGGCGAGAATGAAAAATGAAAGTTGTAGTCCAAGTCAAGGTGAGTGTATTGGTAGTCTTTTCTTGTCAATTGGGTATTTCATTACTTGGTGCTCGGTACTTAGAAATCAGTACTCAGTACCTGGTGTAATGATAGTCGTGGCACTGGGCTCAAAACCCGTGTTTTTGATACTCACATTAAACAGTATTTGTCCGACACATCCCTGACATTCCGATCCTGATCCTGACGCCCGACCCCGGCCTGAAAGTTTCGGACCCAATGTTTTTGCATTAGACTCATCCTTCCTATGTCCTGTCTAGTCGTATCTATCCCCACTGGTGCATATTTACTCATTTTCGCATTATTGAATATTACAGACAGTGTTATTACATGTAAGCATAGACCATTGCACTTTTGACATTTTTCACAATTTTCAGTATCTTGCCCTTGCATCCATGATCCAACCTTTTAATATATAATGAGCATAGCTTATATTATTGCCTCTTATGACTAAGATCAGCTCACAATAGGCTGGAGTTTGTGAGCTAGTGTGCATACTTGCCATTTCTCCTGATAAGGTGCCCATACCTTCAAAACATTGAATCTTCATGATCAGAAATCTGGAGTACATTTAAAATATATTAAGTATCATAGACATAAATTTACAGACAAATCCACCAAGAATTGAGTACTGAGGAAGTGAAATAGATAAGAAATGGAGTGTGGGAAAATTCAAAGACCCAAAGCATCGAAAATGGTCAGTGAAGCAATAATAGGACTTTAATGCTGAGTCAACTCATGTTTTCACTATATCCCTTCCACCCACCCCCTACCCTCAAGGCAGTAGGCAGTATGGGTTCCTTAGGTAGTTTACAATCTATCCTACATATTTTTAATGAAATCTTTGGACTGAATCATCTATAAATGCGACTTTGTAAAAATATGTCTATTGTCACATTTCACACATATGCCTGTCATTACATCAATCCTTCATGTATCTTTCTAAACTATTAGGGCTATTATAATGGACATATATGGGTGTTATTCCAGGTCTCTGATCCCATCACAGGCTTGTCATGTTGGATATCTCAACATAATGTGCAAGTCTCACTATTAATATTCATTCTTTTATCTGTATGCTCACTTACTGTACACATGTACAAATGCACGCCTCATCTTTACATCATTGCTAACATGCCAGACAAATATATAATCCTCATACCTGCATCATCCTACCTCAGTCTATTTGTTCTCAGACTGAGGTATGACTATACATTCATTATCATACTCGACACTGACTAACATTTAACATAGTCTTCAAATAATCTCCAATTGACAAGAATGACATGAGTATGAAAATCAGTGGTTCTGAGCCCAGCGCCGCAACCATCACTACACTGAGTACCAATACTTGGTAGGACCACCAATACACTCACATAGACTCGGACTACAACCTTCATTAAGAAAGTTAAGCATAATAATAATTTTCATTTTTTCATTATCATTTTCCTATATTGACTAGTGAGTCCCGAGTCCCGACCCTTGGTAGTCAATACAATTCCCAAGTTATTTGAACCCTACATCAATGAATAATACATACAAATACAGAATTCATGTCCAGTTGTAGTCATGTGTACCGGGTGTTAAGTTTCGGGTTTCGGTACTCGACACTCGGTGATTTGTGCAGTGAGGAAAATATGGATATGTTGTATACATATCTTTGGGTTTCAGGCTTCAGGTTTCAGGCTTTGGATGTTGGGCTTGGCACTCAGCACTCAGCACTTGGTGATTTGTGTACTGGGTCTCAAGTTTCGTGTTTTGGGACTCGACACTTGGTGATTTGTGCAATGAGTGAAATATTGATATGTTGTATACATATTTTCGGGGTTCGGACATTGGGGCGCAGGCCTCGGCACTCGGCACTTGGTGATTTGTGTACCAGGTGTCAAGTTTCGGGTTTCGGTACTCAACACCTGGTGATTTGTGCAGTGAGGGAAATATGGATATGTTGTATACATATTTTCGGGGTTCGGGGTTCAGGGTTCGGGCCTCAGCCACTTGGCATTTGATGATTTGTTTAATGTAAATGAAAAATGGGCATGTTGCATACCGGGTTTCAAGTTTTGGGTTTTGGCACTCGACACTCAGTGATTTGTGCAATGACTGAAAAATGGATATGTTATATACATGTTTTCAAGTTTCGAACTTTGGGGTTCAGCCCTCAGCACTCGGTACTTGGTGATTTGTGTACTGGGTCTCGAGCTTCGGGTTTTGTCACTTGACACTCAGTGATTTGTGCAATGAATGAACAATGGACATTTTTCATACATGTTTTTGGGTTCTGGGCTTCGGATTTTGGGTCTCAGGCTTCGGGTCTATCAGGACACAGCACTCGGTGATTTGATAACTGGACTTTTAAGCTTCAGGCTTTGGGTGTTCAGGTGTTCATGTGTTTGGTGTAAGGAAATAGAAATTTCACACATTTTCACCAGTTTCCAGTTTCCAGTCTCAAGCTTGGGGTGTTCGGGTGTCCGGAATGGATGTTGCACAATGGGATTCGGTTTTTGGGCATCTGGGACTTGGTAATCCGTGAATGTCAGACAGATATCTCACTACCTCGGCCCACCCATCTATATAACATCCCCCTCCATCAGCCCACCCGTCTATATAATAAATATTCCACCACTCCCTTGGCCCATCCGTCTACAAAATAATTCCAGTATGTCAGCCCACCCGTCTATACAATAAACCCTTACATTGGCCCACCCATCTATACAATAAACCATTACATCGGCCCACCCAACATCTTCGAGGATATATATAATATCAGCATAGATGGGCCCACCCGTCTCCATCGGAAATAATATCCCTCCTGGCCCATCCGTCAACATCGGGGATATACATAACATCGGCCCATAGTCCGCTGGCCTGTCTTATATGGGATATTATGTAGGTTGGGTGACCCATATAATACAGAAATATGTCACTGTAATATGTGGAAAGGAAGCAATGATGGACATGCATCACAGACGCCTGATCCATCTGATCATGGTGCCTTTGGGAATATCCCACATGATACTTCAGAAATGGCATCATCCTCAAATTTATTTCCTCATATATCCTGAATCGCTTATACCTTTTCTTGATGACTGGTGAGGACCTCACTTTCAGGGTGCCTTTGTATCCTTCACATCCGATTTCTGCTTCTCTGATGGACTCTGGCCCTGACAGGTTTCTCTTTGATGCTGTCCATAGAAGGATACCACGAGTTCTTGAGAACATATGTGCCTCCGCCAACCTTACAATTACCATCATATCCTACACATAGACCCACCCTACCTCCTATGCCACTTACATATGAAGTCACCATGCTGGCAAATCATGCTATCACAGCACAACAGGGTGCTTCACCCTTGCCTGCACCCACCCTACCTTCTACTCCCACACTAAAGCCACTTTCACACAATACACCTTCTCAGTCTGAGACACAAGGTATGCAGTCATCCAGCATAATGACAGATTTCATCACAGAGGAGAGTCCTGCTGATTCCCATCCACCACCTCTCTCTGAGCCTACCCCAACAGAGGCAGCACCCCCTGAACCTACCTCTGCACCCTCCAAGCCTACCTCCGCAGAGGCAGCACCCCCTGAACCTACCTCTGCACCCTCCGAGCCTACCTCTGCAGAGGCAGCACCCCCCGAACCTACCTCTGCAGAGGCTGCGTCGTCTGGCATAGCGACCATGCCACTAATTGGCAGTTGTAGCAAACGAGTCCGGCAGATTTCCAAGTGCAATGAAATTGCTAACTTTATTGGGTTGGAGAACACTGGCTCTAAGAAACAGGGGAGTTCTGGTGTTAACGGTGTGCACAGGAAGTAAGTCGTACTCAGTGCTCTCAAACCTTCACATGACTTACACTCATTACCTTCATGCAGGAAGCAAAAAAAAGCCTAAGTCGTCACATACAGTTCCTTTTGTTTCCTTGTGATTGTACAATACTCCTGAGTCCTATTCAATAATGTATCTATGAATGTTTGCAATTATATTCACACTCTAATATATTCCGTGTCTGGTCTCAAGCTTTGTATCAATGAGTATTAAGACTATCTCAAAATGAACACATTGCCTTTGAAGGGCCCGCGCTGAGTAGATACATAGTTGTTTCAGTGACCGAAGCACAGATACATTATAATTGAGTAACAAGACTATCTGAAAATGAAGATGAATACCAAGTGCCCGTTCTAGTAGATACATAGTCCTCCTGGCAACCGAAGCACAGATACATTAAAATAGGTAAGGCCTAGGGACAGAGCAAAGGAAGATCAGCCAGATATATCTCAAGAAGGATGGATACATTACCTCAGAAGTGCCCGCACTAGTAGAAACATAGTCCTCCCGGGAACCGAAGCACAGATACATTATAATAAGTAAGGCCTAGGGATGAAGCAAAGTGAGATCAGCCAGATACATTTTGAGAAGTAGATACATGCCCTGGAAGTGCCCGCACTAGTAGATACATAGGCCTCCCAGTGACGAAAGCACAGATACATTACAATAGGTAAGGCCTAGGGACAGAGCAAAGGGAAATCAGCTAGATACATCTCGAGAAGGATAGATACATTACCTTGGAAGTGCCCGCGCTAGTAGATACATAATCCTCCCGGCGACCGAAGCACAGATACATTATGATAAGTAAGGCCTAGGGATGAAGCAAAGTGAGATCAGCCAGATACATTTTGAGAAGGATAGATACATGCCCTGGAAGTGCCCGCACTAGTAGATACATGGCCTCCCAGTGACGAAAGCACAGATACATTACAATGGTAAGACCCAGGGACGGAGCAAAGGGAAATCAGCTAGATACATCTCAAGAAGGATAGATACATTACCTCGGAAGTGCCCGCACTAGTAGATACATTGTCCTGCTGACAACCGAAGCACAGATACATTATGATAGGTAGGGCCTAGGAAGAAGCAAGGTAAGATCAGCCAGATACATCTTGAGAAGGATAGATACATGCCCTGGAATTGCCCACACCAGCATGATCTACCAAACAGATATATCAATATGATAGGATAACAGCAACAGTTGACAGGTGAGAAACCAATGTATCAGATACATGACTGAGAAGCAGAATGGAGGATCCCATGGATACATCAATGCGATAGCTGAGAACACCATGGTAATTCACCACATTTTTGTACCCGATTTTTCTCGGTCATTACAGTATATCAGATGTATCATTATGACAGTATGGACTGAACTCCCTTGGACCTCATATGAGTGAGCTCAGGGATGTATCTGTGCATGTCACTTTTAGTTTTTTCTTTCTTACTGCTCATTCTTCTGGATAGCATTGAATAGACGGGTTCATCCAGGTTCGAATTTGAGATACTGACTGGCTGAGGAGAAACACTAATTGTCTCAGACTCTGGAGATGCTCAAAGTGATCAATTATACAAATTGGTCAAGGAAAAACACGGACAAAGAGAATTACAAAATCTGCTAATCTATCCAGCTTCATGCAAGCCAATTTCGCTTCTCTCATCGCATCCTACTCAGCACTTATATTTGTCCTTTCTTGATATTTTCGGACACTTTGAGTCCCCATCTTCTAACATGCTGTCATCCTGATGACCACCCAATACGTCAAACGAGAATGTTCAACATACAGAAATCACGCGTCACGTACCGTATACTCGCAGGCCACCTCGTCGCCCTTCTTATCCACGTAGCTGCTGGACCATTAGTCACTTTTGTCAACAAATATGTGAGCAACTTACCTGCACTCTGTGAACCCATTGTCAGACTTAACATAGCTGCTGACTAGCTCGTAGGTCGCTACACCATTGACCTCCAATGTTTCTTGGCACGTTGCACACCCCACATTGGCACCGGCGAGGAAGGCAAGTAGCGCAAGAATTGTGAAGCGGGAAGTGAACATCACAGAGTTTGCAGTTAGTGATGCAAAGCCATAGCATGCAGGTATTTTATAGGCAGATTCTCGCAATTTGCGAGAAACTCGCTTCTGGATCCCCTCTGCTTATTCGGTGTTACTTTGCTTCTACAAAGAAGTCAACACAAGTCGTGATCTGTTTTGAAGCCATATTTCAAAGATGTGCTGCCACCGTGTAGCTCAGGATGGTGTTAGTGATGTTCGTCTCAGTTTACATTTCACTACGGTGTACTTAGTTGTACTGTTCAGAGGAGACTCTCACTATCCCCTCCAGTGTATTCCTCACTGCTATCTTGTAAAACCAATAAATAAGTAATTGACATTGATGTCATTGGTAATTAAAAACATTATGAGACAGCCTTACTACATAAGATTCTCTGGCCCAGAGTTGCAAAATGTTCTGACCAGTTCTGAGTCATAACATAAAATAAGGAAACAGTAGGATTATTTAATACAGAATCTAAGGCTATGTCAAGGCTACGTTACCAGAGAGAAGCCTGTGCTGCACAGTGTTTCATGAGCACAGTAGCAAAATTGCTCACCCGCATAGAAGTCATTGTGTCACGCTGCCGTTTTAAATTTAACTCTCTCCAATGAACGAAACTAGGGCATTTGACAAGTGCTATCAAGAATTCTGGAGCATCGAAGCTTATTTCTATACTACTGTGAGTCAGGTTTGTATTGATAATTATATCAGTATGTCCTCATCAGCAACACTATCCATTAACTTAGAAAGAATTATCGAATCTAGCGCTATTCTGCATTGAATCTAACTTTTAAAAAGTTGTTACACTTATCAGTCTAGGATTGTATCGGAGGGTTTTCCTGATGGCACGAAACCTCGCCAATTCTTGAACCTTCATGCGCTACACAATACGTTGAAGATATGGTGGTAACAAGTCTACCTCCTGGATTTTAGGGCGTCAAATTTCGCTGTATGCATCGTCATCATCCTGATTTTTGGGTACACAGCTCGCCTTTCTGCACCATAGGTACAAACCCATCGGAAAAGCCCGCCCAGCTTTAGCCCAATAGTACTGTAGAGATACGCACTTAGCTTCGACATCATCTGGGTGTGACCAACTGAACCTTAGCTTCGAATCAGCACCACTACCAGCTGCTGTCAGCAAGAGCTCACAGCTGATGGTGATGAAGAAAATTTTGGTCATGTAAAGCGAGATGCATGGCAAATAATCAGTACAAGAATTTTTGAGAACATTTTTTGCATTTTTATTCATGTTTTACCGTGTGTCACAATTTACCTTCGATGACTTCAATCTTGTGTGACGGTCACACGAAATAGCTTCGATTCGTCGGACGTGTGACGCTGTGATGAAGCTAAGTGCGTATCTCTACAGTAACCAACAAATATACATGAATCCCATAAAGCTGCTTCTCCCAGTTAAGGACACAGTTCGCAGGTAGCACGCTTCCTCTCCTGCGTAGTCGATAGTTTACATCTTGTTTGAATCGACAAGTTTTGTGAGCGCATAGAATGGGCATATACTAAGACTCGGCCTCCGTCTGTAACATATGTAGTATTCCAATTTTCAGAATGCGATCCCAAAGCGTTTTTTTCCATCAGATGAACATTATTTTCTTTATTCGATGATCTATCTGATTGACAGACGATCGAAGTAACCTTCATGACCTTGCAAGCAAGGTGATAACCCAACGAAGGAGAACCAAGTGCCCCATCCAACAATTTCGTAGTTTCATACGTGCACCGACGTCAAGGACTCGTAGTATCATATAAGTCCCTGTGTTACTACACGTTCAACATCATACATGACTCCACCATGTCAGAAAAAAACACCTACCACGGGACAGAAAGGATGATGTCCTTTACAATTCACTGATCCTCAGCAAGGCGTACATAACTGCGCAGGTCATCAGTATCAGTGGTTACACGTAGCTGCCTTGGAGGCCACCTACAAAAGCAACGCAACAACCAGAACAACAGTCCTGATTTTCCGTGCAAATTTCTAAGTCCCCGCTGCTAGAGCATTTGGTGGTAGCAAATGCTGGGGAAGCTGAGGCGTTGACGCCCACAAAGATGGAACAGGCAAGGATGATCAAGTAAGAAAGCTGCATGTCAATTGAGGTTTTCTGGGTAGACGTGAAAAGACAACTTGAGCAAGAACGTGTAGGGGTTTTATACCTTGGCAGAGAGGTCTTATGTAGAATTGAACTACAGAAACCCCGTATGCACCTGACAGGACAGTGTCAACAGCGCTACTGAGGAGGATCAGCCATCTTGGGCATCTTGACCTGAATTGCGATGAGGAAATCAATCGCTTTCTTCAATCAGTGTATCAGGGCACGAATAATTGTATGGACAGAACTGGAAATCCATCATCGAGTGAATTGTGTTATCCCCTAAGTTACGAGTTGCCTCTGATGCTCGAGGAGGACCCGAACCAAGACGCTCTTATCACAGGGGTTATATGAGACTGTACGTGCATGCTGCAGGGTACAATATAATATTCAGCTTTTTGCTACTGTACGCAAAAAATGTCAGAAGATTCCTGCTTTAAAACATTTGAGGAGTTGCGACATGCCTTGGTGCTTCCGGAAACACAACCATCCGAATGACAGTTGACCAGCGATCGGTACTATGGTCCAACCATGTGCAGATCAACAAGAAGACAGACCTTGTTGCAAGAATGGGGTGCCAGGTTGCCGTAAAGGGTGTATCAACAGACGTATATGCGAATTTGAAGTCCCTACTCAGATGTCGCTTCCTTGAGGGTTACAATATATTGATAACTTCTAACCAGAATTTTACAAGGGCATGTAAGGTAGGAGCGCAATATGGCATGTCAGAAGCAAATCTGGAATCAGGTAAATATGATCGTGTTCATGTCGGCAAGGGAAAAGATCCAGGTATTGTACGACGACGTTCTGGGTGATGGTAGTATGTGCCATGACGCCGCTTGCTGGGCGAAGAAAGAGGTGTGGATAGTGATTGACCGTTTGTAGGTAACAAATCCTCCTGAGATGCATTATTCGGGCTGTGGACTGCATCAGGCGTCGGACTCATAGTCCCGTAATCATCATCGGAGTCGTCGTCTATCAACCAATCGCCATCTTCTGGTAACATGATAACACCCGAAGCAGGGTCGAAGCTCAGGCGGTGATTGAGGCTGCTATGCGACTGAGATCCTCGCGCCCTTGTACCCACCCATGGGTTCGAAGGTCCAGCATCCGGAGGACGAACACCATCCTGGTTCTCAGAGGCACTCATATCGGTAAGAGTACCATCAGTAGCGGGGCGAGATTGCCGCGATGCTCGAATCTTCCCTCTTAGCATGGTGTAACGGTTACGTAGATTGAGAACGATGCCTTGGTTGACATATGGAGACGCTCTTGACGCTCCTGCACGGTGCCCATTGACAAGGGTTTGCCCTTTCTTCAATGGAAGCCAGGGCTCAGGAAGCACACCAGTTAGAGCAGGATGTCCGTATCTTCGTTTGCCGGTGCTGGATAAACAATAAATACGCGGCAATTAATCGAGACAAAGCGACTCACTTCAACACGCCATTATACCAATTAGCCATAGGTGGTTGTGACTAGAAGAGGAGTAGGTCATACGCTCTTTCCGTATATCGTATTACCTACATAATCAGTCCGTTCGTCTTCTGGAGCAACATAGAGCATGTCGTCGTTCTGTGCGTATCTCCGACGCATCAAATTGCTGGAAGTAAGTCTGCATTAAGGTCCAACAGAAAAATTTATAGACCTTACCTTTGCGACCATGTCACTGGATGTCCCTCCCGCAACCTCACTACATCCGCCGAATCTTCGCCCCGCTCCACCTCACACACAGAACTGAGACACACTGCGCTGCTGAGAGGCTTGAAGGTTTCATAGATGTACCAGGACCAGATTGCAGTACCTGCAAGCAGCGGAAGAAGGAGAGAAGACATAATATAACATTTCCGCAAGGTCAAGATGCCAATCATAAACGTCTGGAAAATGAGTATGCCCCAAATGAGCCTGACGAACGTAAGAGGCCATGCTTGGCCCTGAGATTCGTAGGGCTTATAAAATACTGCACCAGTGAGCTCAGAAACTTTCCAGCAAAACAGAGCTTAAATCGACTCACCAAACAACAACTTGTACTTGTACACGATGTAGGCCATTCCAAAATAGATTGCACCAAAGATAACGATCAAGGGCTGGACGACGCTGTACAGGATAGTAACAACAAAAACGAGAATCGCTTGAGGATATACGACACCATAGTTGATCATGGGAGGGGCATTCAATTCAGCGAAATCTGCCCAGACTAAGAATTAAGTTTATCATTGACATACGGTAGCGCTTACCTCGAGGTGTGCGGGTCCTGAACATGCGTAAGAACATCCGGGGTATTATCACCCCCAAACTGAGCAACTGGAGCGGCATGATACCAAAGCCTGTCGTTCTAATTCAGCACCGTAAAGTACAACTTAGACGATTCTACCTTGAAGTATAACATACGAAAGGAAAAAGTGCCTAAAGGACGTGCCTAAATAAGGAGGTGCAGATTATAAAGATGCTGTCACTTACTTTGCCCTTCCTTGTTGAAGTGCTGTAGCTAGCTTTTCTGGGATCTTTGCAGGCGAGTGCGCCAGATCACGCACCAACTGCCAGTACGTGCTCGCCATGAGGAAGATGAACACCACATTGATGAGGAGGAACAAGAAGTATCTTTCAAAGTCTTAGAAAGTGAATTTTCTGCGAGTGGAATGAACTGACTTTCGCATCAGAGAGTATTCGATCAAGCTTCGTGCTCTGTACCCCTGAATATACGTCAAGGCTAGTAATGTCAATCATAAGCTGCGTCAAATGGTTGGTAGTACAACGCACCTTCAAGAATAAAAGGTAGAAGTGCGTTCAGCGTAATCATGGCGACGGACGGCAATGAATTCTGTACGATGGCACGTATCCTGTCGTTGCTATCGATGAGTCTGCCAAGCCAAGGCATCACTTTTTTGATCTCCTTGTAACTCAGCAGACTCGCAAGCGCGGTGATCGGGAATATCCAACAAAATAGCAGTATTAATACACAACCGATTACAAATACCTCACGAGCCAAGAGGTTTCCTGGAGTATGAGTGATGTTCGACCAAACAATGTCTCGCGGTTCAGGGGCTGGGCTGGCTTCCACTTCCCCTGGGTCACATGAATGAGCCACTTGCACAGCAATTTGCTATAAAGTAATTAGCGAAGGGCTATGAGCGTTAATTAAATCGACGCTTACTGCACTGGACATCTTCTCGAACGTAACAAAAGCAACTTGCGTTGCCTTCGTTTTCCCGATACGGCGCCACCTTTTGACTTTCTCGTCGGCCTCCGTAAATTTTGTCTCGAGGTACTCAAGTGCATCAACTTTTCTAGAGAACCATCCTGGTCTTATGACCGGACGCTGGCGATGCGGTACGACGAAACGCCCCTGCTGATTTTCTAGTAGCGACGGCTCTCTATCCGAGAAGGGAGGAATTACGTTCTCGGACGGGTCGTAGGATTCCACCACACTTGGATTTCCCACGTAATTCGTCCATGCGCTCTCCAACTTCAGCAATGCTTTTGTTCTAAGGTCAAGAAGGGTTTTCAGGGTACCAACTTCTCTGCAGACCGTCACGCTCTCAACGCTAAGCCCCATGTTTTCAAAGTACTCAGCGAGAGCCCGCTCGGACCGAAGATGGTTAGGCAGCCTAGTCACGATGACAGTCCTTCCTGGAATAGAATGAACCAGTTCGAGGGAGAACAGCTGACGTGAGCGAATGAAGCGACGGTAGTTCGTATAAAGGAACCGCAACGCCAGGAAGGTGAAAAGGTACGTGAAGAGAAAATGAATCGTCAGATATGAGTTAGCATCGCTGATGAGGTCGAGCCAGTCCCGTCCGGGTATTATAGGGTTGTCGTCAGAACTAGTGGTGGCCCATTCCGGCCAATCGTTGTCGTCTTCGTCAGCACCTCCTCCGACGCCGATATTATGCTACAGGCCATATGAACTGGTGTGTCTCGGACATGTGAAAATACGTACCTTCCAATTAATGGGCATAAGAACCGTAACAGCGCATAAAGAGCAAACCGAAAAAAGGTAAAATGATGTCTTGAAGAAGCTAAGGAGCTATTTTACACGTGAGTGATGTCTTAGCATACGCATTGTGTGGCAAACTTGCCACTGCCGCGTCCAATCCAACAATTTGCAATACAGTATATTCAGAGACCTTCATAGTTGGAACAATCCATCCAAAAAACGCCTGGTGAGCATGTGCCTCGTGCGGGGAGAAGTCTGAAGGAGATTAGTTCTACTACAACCTAGCAAAAACGTAAGAACACACCCTTCAGCATCGTTCTCGGTGCAAATAACAATGGCCATCGCTTTCGACAGTACGAAAAAATCAGGAAAGATGAGAGTCCTATGGTGGAAGAGAGCAAGATTTGTGTCGTAAACCATGGACCCTCGAACTTGACTAGAGGTAGTGATGGTGTAAGATTGATAAATTTACTTCTGGTTTAAACCTACATGTAGGAGGTGATCCCGGCGGCAGTTCTGGCTCTTCGTCGCCAACCGCACGGACTAGGATGGACTGCATGACATCCATGAAGTTGAGAAAGGTGGTGCAATGCACGTGGTGGCCCTTAACGATGCAAAGCCTGATTCCCATAAGTGGGTGTTTGGCAAAGGCCCCGGAACCAAACAACCGCTCCGACTTTACTAAATTACAAGTTACGTCATGAATAGAGCCTAGAAAAAATACAAACCAGCGAGATATATACACATATATAGTAAGGAAGTCTACAAACACCAAATTTCATCTAGGAAAAGGCAGACTCCTCTGGCGTCGTGGGCGTCGCACACGAACACCGTCATGACCGCATAATTCGGATATTTTTTCGCAAACGTCGATTCTTGACTGGTAGCGACGATCACGATAGGAGTCTCCGGAAAGCGTGCATACACACGCATGAGAATCAAACCGAATACCAATGCTCTCCACAGTTTTCCCATTCCTCCTCCACCAATCACCTGCTTCCGATAAGTCATCGATGCATGTCACAGCAAGAACGACTGGGACTTTCATCCCTGCAATCGCCGCAGCGAATGTTTCGTAACTGTGACGTACTGCTCTGGTGGCCCTCGACCCACGCACACAGTAAACTAGAAGATGCAGACCATCTTCTTGAGACATCTTCGTCAAGAAATATTTCAACTTTTTGATGGGAGTCACATCCGTTGGCGTTGACCCATAACTTCCTCCCCCGAGGCCCACTGTATCGTGCAGAGTGTACCTCTGGCCACGTATATCGACATCGTAGGCACGCTCTTCAGTGGTGCAAGGAAGTGCGTCTGGGGATATGGGAGCGATATCCTTGCCTGCAATCAGGTTGATCAAAGAGCTTTTACCGACTCCAGTCTCTCCGAAAATGACGATGTTTCTGCTGGTTATTGGATGACCCTGCTCGGATATATTCACTTTAGAAAGATATATTGCATGTCGCAGACTCACCTCAGATTTTGGCTTGAGATCGTCATCGAACTGAACGAGATCTACACTACGAGAGCGGGCTCGATTAGTCCACCAGGTTTCATTTGACCGGTCAAGAAATCGTTCAGGCATGACTTGATAAACGACCTGTCATTTTTTACATCCAGCATCTCGGAGCGAAATCAGACATGACCTTACCTGATTGACAGTACTGAATGGTTCAGGGATAGACCAAGCGGGGAGGTGTGTCAGATACTGAAGGGCTTTATAGATAATCAGGGAATCTCCGTACAGATCTTGCACGCGGCGGCGCACTAACATGAGACAAACATATCAGGTGATTTGAACTTTGAAGATCATGAGATGGATTCTTCGTTTAGATATGGGCTTGAAGCAGTGCCACTCATAAACGTTTTTGAAGTGCGGGCCGTAATACAAAGTTCAAAGGTAGTTTCCCATAAGACAAAATAGATGGAAGATGATCTCCGGGTGGTTGAGGGTAGATCGATATGCCCACAGAATCGCTACGATGAAGAATCATAGTAAAAGCTCAGGATGGAGAAACTAGAGAGTCAAAAGGATAGAAAGCTGCTTGTAGTTATGACATGATAGTACAATAGTATCACTATACGTTCCAAACTGCAGCGAACCTGTTGTAATGTTGTCAAAGGTGCACTCATCCGTTTTTGGAAGAAGGTTGTTTGCCAAAACCTTCTAAACAAAACAAAACCTTTTTGAGAACACGCTCAGTGACTTTCATGAGAAGCTTCATGTTCCGCTTCCTGTGCCGCTGCCATAGCCCAATAAAACCTTACCGACGTTCCTTTTCTAGCACCCGTACATATCTCGCGGAGGCTCATTCTGCTTCTTCCAATGTCATCCACGAAATTGAACAAGATGGTGCTCGCATCCTTCAGGCTGTAAGGAAGCGCATCAAAGTCAGAGATGAATTGCTAGCAAAAGTGAGACCACTACTATTGATAGTAGTCTTAAATTCTAGCTCAGTGATAATTAGATGCCTGAGGATATGGTCTCTCGAGAGGACATAGCACGCGCACGTCAACTCAAAGAATTAGAACCCTTGCACGAAGCGTGGTCAAACTGGACTCACGCTCGTCAGGTTTGTGATGTCGCATCCCAACGCTATTGGCCCTGGCTCAATGCTATCACAGTAGTCCTTGAAAGAAACACTACCCCTCATGCAAGATCCTGACCCAACCATGCGCACTCTAGCATCAGAAGAATTCACCACTCTGACCCATACCCTATCCACCCACATATCAACAACCTTTCCCTCTCTTCTCGTTCCTCCATCGTCTACGCGCGACTTGCATGCTCTACTAGAATTGAAAGCTGGCGTTGGTGGGTCTGAGGCAGCTCTATTTCTATTGGACCTCCTGCGGGTCTACGTTCGGTACGCTGGTTCAGTAGGGTGGCGAACAAGTATCATACAGAGCAGCGAAACCGAAAGCGGAGGAATGCGCGATGCTATCCTGGAGATTAAAGGTCAAGGGGCTTACGATGCACTGAGGTGGGAGAGCGGTGTACATCGTGTGCAGCGCGTCCCCGCAACAGAGTCGAGTGGACGGACTCATACGAGTACTGTTGCAGTCATAGTGAGTATCTAGTAAAATTGATTGGGTTGTGGGTAAAATAACCCCTTCAAGGTTTTGCCGCTGAGCGAAGATGCTGAGAGCATGGGCGGGAATGATGAACTCTTCAAAATGGAGGATGTGAAGGTAGAGGTAATGCGTGCACGCGGTGCAGGGGGACAAGTAGGCTTTTTGATTTCATGCAGACCAATTGACTTTGACATCGTCATCAGCACGTCAACAAAACAGAATCTGCAGTTCGTCTTACCCATACTCCCACTGGTATTACTGTTTCCATGCAAGACGAACGCAGTCAGCATCAGGTAATCTGCATTCATTTTGTAGTCAAGGTACATCCAACATATAATATGAACAGAACAAGCGTCGTGCTTTCCAAGTCCTTCGCGCTCGCCTAATGGATGTAAAACTTTCACAAGACATTGCCAACCGTCGAGCTACTCGCCGGAATCTGGTCCGCGGTGCGGACCGCAGCGAGAAGATTCGAACGTACAATTATGCGCAGGACCGCGTGACAGATCATCGAATTGGCCTTTCCCTCATGAACCTAACTAGCTTCCTGGAAGGTGATGGCGTGCAAGATTTTTTGGATGCCTTGCGCCGAAACTGGCAAGAAGAAATTATGGAGGATATTGTTGGAGAGTCTGAGTGAAACATGGCACCTGCCGTCTCTTATCATCGCAAGCAGCCTTTCATTATCATTCTGCTTAAATATAGACATAATTTAACCATATCTGAAATGCATGCAATCCCGCAAACTATCGCATTCCAATATAACTAGCGTATCATAACGTACCTCTCGAGGCCAAGTCCGAACTGTCTGGGCAGGTCCGTCATCCCGCTCGTGATTCACATCACTCGGCATCCTTCACCAAGACCGAGCTCCTCGAGCTCCTCCTTGGCTGCCTCGCGCTCATTAGTACTCAGCTTCGCACGCGACTCCAAGGGGAACCAGTCAGCCATAAAGTTCAAAAGAGCATAATCAACGTTGGCTGAGAAACATAAGCCACCCAAAAGCACAATGAGGGGCGAGCAGGGGACTCACTGCGGTCGGCCTTTAGCACCGTAGGGGCCCTGCAAATAGGGCAATTCCCTTTCCCGAGCTTTTGAAGTTTTACGAGACACCTATGACGAACCAAGTTAGTCCATTGGTCGTAACAGTTGGTTTCAAAATAGTCATGCAATCACCTTACACAAAATAAATGGCCACAACCAAGTCTGATTGGCTTGAACGCGAGACTGGTACAGATAAGACACGAATAATCGTCGACGTGAGGCACAATTGGGAGTAGAATTTCGCCGATAGCTTGCACGAGGAGTCGAGGCAAAGATACTGGAGGCTGAGGCAACAAGGTCAGCTCCGCTGGCGGTGGGGATGCTGGTAATGGTCCATTCCACAGTGAAATGATATAAGAAGGAAGAGGTAATGCGGTTCGCTTTGTATGCTTCTTTAAGATTTTGCGTGTCGCCTCGACATTCGCAAATTGGAACTGCAGATCAGAAAATAAATATGTAAACAAATTGACAGAAAAAATCACGCTTACTCTCTTCAGATCTAAGATAAAAAAGTTCATCCGCATAAAAACATCCAGTGCATCCTTGCTTCCAGACAGCTTGAGCTTGCTTCTCTTCTCCTGTATGCGTTCTTCAAACTGCTTCATCCGGATCTCTGTTTCCTCGATACTGCGTTCCCCACGAGTTCTCTCCCCGACACTCTCGAAGATTTCACCTTCAACATACATCTGGAATATCTCCCTCCATGAATATAGATCTGTATTGCGGGTTCCAGAGCTGGGTCGTAATGTGGCAGCGTTATTGACAGTCATTGAATAAGACGAGAAGGAACGAGGTGCCGACGAGGATGTGGGCCGTGCTGTCGCACTAATGGCATAGGCTAGACTTTGTAGCGTAGATGTGAATCCACCATGCACAGTATTAAGGTGTTCAGTGAGTGATGCAAGGGTGGTATTTAATAGCTGAAAGAACGCGGTATCAGACCGTAATGGTATGATAAGATCGTGGGTGCTGAGTTCTAAGCTATCAACTGGAGCGCAAGGTATTGAAAACACATCGGACGTACTTTGTGGATGAATAGCAGATATCTACCAAGGCCGTATTTCTTTCTAGAGCTCGGCAATCAAGCCGGAAAGCGTCTGGGATGCTGTCCGGTGTGGTCGTGTGACCAGATACGAGATCCGTAGCGTCCGTTGGATGCTTCACCGACAGCCGGAGACGAGGTTCAATATGAGAAGACGTCCCGCTAAACTCGTAGACCACGGTAGCTTGCCCTCGGTGATCACCATCGCCGTCAGAGACTCGATCACATTGCTGTCGTATTTCCTCGATCTGGGGGGCCGAGCTCGCAGGATTCTGTTGTTCTAGCAGTTGTTGAAGCACAAACGGACTAAGACCTAGAGATGAAAGTTCTTGGACTAGTTGATTGATTAGTTTCTTGAGCTGTCGGATGGTTAATGCTACTGGTGTTGAGGAATTGACTACCGTTACACTTACTTGGCGGTACTGTATGGCGTTTTCACGTAGCTCTGGGGGTAATGTGAGCAGTAGTTGCGAGTATGTCTTTGAGAAATGCATTTCGTGTCAATATGCATGTTTTGAATTTTTTGAAGGTATGACTCGGATATATATATTGTAGATGGCAAAAAAAAATGACACCGAGCTAATGCAGGCAGTTACTACACTGGAGCGTGCCTCAGCCTGAGAGGCAGACAAACAAGGTGGATTTTCCCATACCGGATGCAAAGCCAGCAAGGCTTATATGCATCTGGACGTATGATAAGTACTTGCTAAAACTAGGTGGTGCAAGGCCTCGACACGGGTGGCACCTGTACGCGGGTATCATATAGGATCATATAGGTGGCAGTTTAAAAGTCTACGGGTGAGACAGCGGCTCTGCTTCGGCACAGCGCGTCCAACGGTGAATTTAAAACTGCTCATCGGCCGACGTAACCGTGCAGAGCGCGCGGCACAAATTCAATTTATATAACTGGAATTGATGCATCAGTTGGTGGCATGTCAGCAGGCTGAGGACCCGGGTCGCCCTCACCCAAAGGAAGGCTGCTGTCTTTGAAAGCGGATGCACTGAGACCGACCGATAGGTGGATATTCAAGCTTCCCGCGCGCTGAGTAGCATTCTCATCATCTTCCCCTGTTCCTTTTCGCCGAGGTACATCGCTTTCAGGAACCAAGAGGCACTGTCAGTGGGTGTTTAATTACCCATTGCAAGTAATGAGTGCCTTTCTAAGAATTATAAATCCACGAGGTGGACCGGTGAACACTCGCTCCTGGCTCCTTGTCATGGAGTGAGAAAAGCCTCTCACACTTACCTATAGACGGTCGAATATGGGAATAGCACATTCCTGAATATCCTCATCACACCGACGGCAACGGCGTTTGTAAATGGTCATCACAAGAGCAAGCCCTATAAGACCGCGATCTATTCCCTCGAATGCGAGGAGAATTCTCAGAATTACCACATGCGAAGGATTTCAACATAATAAAGTGCAAAGATGGAGTCACTATTGCTGGGTATACCACCACCGGGGGTAGCTCTGATTGTAAAAAAAACAAGGCGATATGAAGTTCAGAATAAAAAAAAGGGAATAAGATGACCAAAACGACGACACGACCAGCCTGTCATCACAGTTGATCACAGTTGAGGATCCGTGTGACATACACTTTACGCTGTAGCAGGATGGTGGAGGTCAAGGAATTTACTCGTCACACCAAGGGAGGTCGCCGTCGGGGTTGGCAGGAGTAGCGGTCGCAGGGATTGTCGTAGCGGGGGTAGTGCCGGAGGGGGCAGGAGGGACTTGCACAGTGTTCGCTGTGCACAACACCTAAATACAGCCTTAGAAACTGATATAAAGCTGGGAAACACTGAAGTACCTCTCCAATGTAAATATTGCTGCAATCCTCATTGATCTGCGGGTTGTTTTCGTACAGGATGGTGGTGTTAATGCCTGCGGCATAGGAGATCATGTCACAACCATCGTTTGGCTGGACTACATAAGTGGTCGTGCAGTCCTGTCCCTGCCATCCAAGGCAGTAACTCTGGCCAATGACAAGGTTGTCACATGCTTCGTCGATGATTCCAACGTTGACGACAGCAAGCTGGTAGCTGCAGAAAGAAAATTATGAGCAGGGAATTTTTAACAAGGACTGGAACTTGGCTTGGCGTACGTGGAAACATCGTTGGCTGCCGAAATACTGTCACAGATATCGCCAGCCTGAGCGGTGTAAGTGCGAGTGCAGGTTTGCGCAGAAACGACTAAAAAAACGACCAAACAGAAAAAATCTTGTGATGAACCAACCGTAAGGGTGCATCAAAAAAATAAAATACTGACATCGTGCCACCAAGGGCAAAGCTAGGATAGCAGCAATTGCTTTAGTGAACATTGCGTTTGAAATAATACGAACAATTGAAAAAATGAATGTGTAATCAAGGAAAGACGAGGTCGGCGGCGAGCTCAAGTTAAAGGGACGTGAGATGAAAGAGGCGGAGCAGATTGAGAAACTTGGATTGAATACATATACTTTCTATACTCGGGTGAGCGGGACCAATGCATGGCAACGGTTCCCTGTACATTTCCCGGATTCCGATATCACTTGTTTAATTATCATCAGAAAGAGATAGCCGCGTGCCCCCACCACCACCACGTAGCAAACTTATGTAGTGTTAGATTGTCATATTGATTTAACACTCATGTCTGAACAAAGACTTGAAGACATCCACAGCCTGAGTACAGACTCGGAGGCTCTTAATCCTGCAGCCAAGAAATCAAACAAGAGCCCATCAAGTTTCAGAATGTCTCAGGCCAGCTCATGACCGGTTGACTCATGGCTGTGCCCTGTTACCGTCGACACGTTCGCCAATATTAGTACTGTCAGGGCTTGTCAGGGCCGTGGCACCAGACTTTCATCACAGTCCGTCCTGCGTTATAAATATAATTCATAGACCTTGTGTGCAACTCAATTGCTGTTCCGCCTTCTACAAGTCTGGCTAGACATAATGGAAACAAGTAATATCCGCTATTTGCCGACTCTCGCGCCAGCCGACGACAGGACTCATCTCCTGGTTAGCTAGGCAATTGATACAACCTATCAATATAGGCGAAAGAGATGAACGTAGGAGACACATAAAACAGCTCTAGGTTATCATTTATCGCTATTAACCGCCCTAACCTCTCCTGGTTGAATATCCCCTGGACCAGGCCCGCCGAAACCAAACACACTATTGAGGGAGGCTCTTAGCGCATCATATGCAGCCTGATGCGGCGCTGGATGTATTGAGTTAATGGTATGCGTCTGTATCAGACCAGAAATAGGAGAAAAGTTGTAAGTCGAGTCTCTACTCGATCATGGTCAGTAAGAATCAATGCTGATGGTAAAAATCCTGACATCTGCCATTGCCCAACTCCACCGCTGACGCGTGTCGTGCCATACACATCTAGGCTAATAAAGAGGCTCTTGTCTCGCTGGTGAGTCGAGTGTGTTCCCGCTGTAGTGCCCTCTGAATCTGTAGACGGAGATCCTTGTACCGCCACCTTGCGTAACTCTACGCGAAGGTCTGAGTACAATGTTCTCATTGTGTGCCGGATAAAGACAGACGAGGCCAGGTACAGCGGTAGCCCTGAGGAAAGTTATTGTTAACGATAGGAACTTGATATAGGGACATTACTAACCTTCCAGGCCAAGTGTTCTTGGAAATGGTGAGGGAAGGGCAACAGGGGGCGTGTACGTCAACTTCACTTTTGGACTGTAAATGTTTTCTACTTCCAGTGAATCGGATTCTTTGGAATCGACGAGAGCCGGTGTCTTTATGGGGTCTATGCTTGAGACAAGGCCAACATCGAAGAAATCAGGAAGCGTTTGCTGCAGGATATATATGGCCCGGCCTATACGGTAACAAACGATCGAAAAGAATGATGATTATAGGGAGATCTGGATGTAGCATCAGTGTGTCTCCCCAGAGTAGCATGCCAGACTGACCTGTCCGGATTTGCCATTCACGGTCGGATATGTCTTCAGAACCAACAGAACCCCCTTTATTTGGCGTAAACATGGGAGGACTAGAGCCCTCAGAAAAAAAAAGATCATAACGTTCGTTTGTTGGCTGGACGGTATAGGACCGAGAAGCCTTAGGAGTTGTGGTTGACAACCATCGTAAATGTGTAGACAGGTATTTAGGAGATGAAGGAAAGCGATTTTGCGGGATCAATGCACTTGATGACAATCTCGAGCAATTGTAGAGACCACGCCGCATTATAGTGGTGGAGTACTTGATGTAATGGGTAGGCACGTTTGACAAAGTGCCGAGTTGTTTGGCGCAGAAGCAAACACCGCCACGTGTCTCCTTTTTGATCATGGTCAAAATCCTTCCTGTTACTGAAAAATTTGCGACGCACTATTAAACCTCCTCGAGATAACCTTGCACAATTAGGTGTTCGATATCAGCCCTCCTGACCATGAATCTCTGTCCCTTCTGAAAATTGATGGTCCCAAGCTCAGTTTGTATGATCCCACAATCCCTGATAACGTGAACTAGCACATGCAAGTCTTTGGGCGGATGGGTAATACTGGCTGTGATATCGAGCTCGTTAGAAAATCCAGCACGATAATCCATCACAGACGTGCTGTACTGGCGAAGGAAGTCGACTTCATGAGGAGAGAGCTTGCTGCGAATATCCTGATTGCTCAGGATATGCGGTAAAGCACCTCCTGCGGTCCAGTACATATCGCGCAGCCTATCCATACGGTGCTTGTGATATGCTAGGAGACATCTCTTGTTTCGTACGATGGTTGTTTGAAAGATGAGCATCGCTGGAGTGACATTCTGACTGGTTTCGGTCATTTTTTCGAGATCGCGTTGTTCCCGGATGATAGATCGGACAAGATTGTCATTGTATTTGAGAAGAGTGTCTGTTAGAGTCGATCTACGAGATTCTGCGATAAGTTGAGTTGCAAGATCACCGAACTGACGCGTGTCTGTCATGGTGAAGGTCAAAGAGACACTGTCACATTGACAGTGTGACAGATATGTGACTGTACGCGTCGATTTGTCACCATTACTTATCAATTGCCAGCCAGTCTTTACTTTCAACCATCATGTCTAGTCAGGACTCTCAGGACATCGAAACTGCAACCACTGCGATAGAGTATGATCTCTTTAGAAAAGTAAGACTTGTCGGCTGACCAGACATAGATCTGCGCCAGACACCAAAACACGAAGATATGATCGTCAGCTCCGGTAAGATTACTTCAGGAGAACTACACAAATGAGACCCAATTGACATTTGCGAACAAGCCTTTGGGCAGCAACTGGACAGAATGCATTAGAGTCTTCTCGGGTACTGTTGGTATCTGGATCCGCCACTTCAACTTCAATCTTGAAGAACCTTGTTCTTCCTGGCATCGGACACTTCACTATCCTTGATCACGCCAAGGTGTCACACTCTGATGCAGGGAATAACTTCTTCTTAGAAGGGTACAATAGTATCGGAAAGTCTAGAGCAGAGGAGGCTGTCCGGCTTCTGAGCGAGCTAAATGACGGTGTTGAAGGTCGTGCAGACACTAGAACTCTCGAGAGCATCCTCGAGTCGCACCCTGAGTGGATCACATCGTTCACTATCGTCATTGCCCATAACATAGATCATGCACTCTTGAACAAACTCTCTGCACTCCTTTGGAAAGATGCGAAATACCCGCCTCTCGTGGTCGTCCGATCAGCTGGATTCTTGGCAGATTTCTATATTCAATTTCATGAGCACACAAGTACGTACGGATCTGTGTTTTTGAATATTCTCATGACATTTTCAAGTCATCGAAAGTCACTCGGAAACATCTCCCTCTCTCCGCATCGACAAACCATTCCCAGCTTTGAGAGAACATGCGCTGTCGTTGGACTTTGATAAGATGGATTCCACAGAGCACGGACACATACCATACGTGGTGATCTTAGTTCGTGCGCTTGATTATTGGAAGAAATCTGTAAGTTAGTCCTTGTTCAGGTTGAATGCATGTTCACGAGAGATCTTACAGCACGGTGGAATTCTACCGAAATCGTACGAAGAAAGACAACAGTTCAAGAAAAGCGTGCTCGCGCTGAAGGTGAAAGGAGACGAAGAAAACTTTGATGAAGCAGAAGCACAAGCATACAGATGCTGGACGGAAACCAAGGTTTTTGTTGTTCCATTTATTTCGAGTTTTGGCATGACTGTTTGATTAGGTTCCTTCAGAAATAAAGGCCCTCTTCAACGACCCCGCGCTATCAACCGAAGCACTGGACAGCAATCAATCGCCTTTCTTCCATCTCCTTGCCGCCCTGAAGGAGTACACGGAACAATCTGACACACACACGCTTCCTCTCGCATCAACCCTGCCAGATATGAAGTCTGACACCCATAATTACATACATTTGCAGCGACTTTACAAAACGAGGGCGGAGGAAGAAAAACAGGCCTTTAAGAGCTATCTCCGAGTACCGGTCGACGACGGCATGGTGAATTCATTTGTCAAGAATGCGCATGCGCTGGTCGTTCTTAGAGGCAAACCTTGGGGTATGTTTGATGAAGATAAAGCTGCTCTAGGTAACACCTTGGAACCTTGCATTGGATCAGACTGCTAACCTTTCGTCTGTTGGGTCAGTGGAGTCGTTATCAACGATGCCAAAGGAGACATGTATACATCTAGCACTTTCTGCGCTTTCGTTGCTTCAAGCGAGCGACACCTCGGTGTCACCATCAGCAGAGTCCATTCATGCAAAGATTCAGTCCATTGTCGGACAGTCTACTGAGCTTCCTGATGAGGCTGACGATGCAATTGGTGAGATGTGAGTAAGGTTACAGCTTGGCTTAAATTTATGGCTTATGTGATTTTGTAGTGCTCGAGCACCTTTTTCCGAGCTGCCCAACACTGCAGCTTTCCTTGGCGGCATGGTTGCTCAAGAGGTGATAAAGATGATCACTAAGCAATACGTGCCTGTGAAGGGTTACTGTGTAATCGACTTGATCGAAACGTGGACAGGAACTATCGGTGCTTGAGATATCTATGCAATTGTTTTCGCGATAAACACTACTACTTGCGTAAATAGCCATCCACGAACAATACTTTTCGTCGAGGATATCAAAGTTTGGCTTTTTCGCTGGTTTGAATGATTTCCGCGGCTTTGTGAGCCAACCTAGAAAGATCTTCTCAGAGCAAGTTGTACGATCGTCGTTGGTGACTCACCCATAAAGCGTGGCTTGAGGATGAGTTCCTACATGCTAAGATATCCGGTATTAGTATGTCTAAAGTCACAACTTTCAACCTTACAATTGGGAAGATGCTAGCATCCGCCTGTAAAGCGCGTGTTAAGGAAGCCGAGCTCAGTTTGTCAAGAAAGATATACACACTACTCTCAGGTTGGTTGTCCCATACACCTGTAGAAAATCCGTGAGTTCGTCTCGCAGACAATTAGGTTAAAACTGACCTTCAGTTTGTTATCGACGACGCCATTGGCGGAACGAGGGAGCATCGATGCTGTCCCTTTGAAGGGTAACTTGCATAAGAAAAGTTTGCAGCTTTCAAGTTACACGACCTACCGATAGGATGGAATCCGCTTCCAATGTCTGAGCGGATATAATCCATGAGTTGTTCATCAGACCAAGAAGGTTTAGGTTCAACGATATCTGCAGTCAACTCGCCAAGAGCCCCCGTCTCCATGACCTTGAAAACATATTTTACAGCCTCCAAAAGCATCATCATATCTCGACGAAGATTCAGTGAACTGTCTGCGGTGAATAAGGACTCATTTACCAATGTTTCCCAGAGATTCGAGCATTGCCAGATCAATTTCTGGCGAATCCAACACAGATGAAGAAGTAGCATGCACCTGCGGTGGAAGCATGAGTTCAAGTGGCAATTTGAAAAAAAAAGAACAGACATGTCCTCGACTCCAAGCATGCTGCAGGAAGACTGATATCATGTAATGCTTAGATTTTTCGTTTGTGCAGCCGACGTGGTTGTAAGCTGCGGGTGATCAATACTACATCTATACGTGACAGATAAAAGACGCACAAGGGAATAAAATCACCTCTAACTGAGCAATGCCATCGTTCTCCAGCCAGGCGCGTTGGACATCGTACCACTTTTCCAGGGCGAGTTTTGAATTTGCGGTAATTTCAGGGCATCGTCCAGGATTGACAGAATACTCTGCATCTTTTCGGGTGGGATGAAAGATGACGATGGAATCAAAGCCACGGTAGACAGTGTGCTGCTGAGCATCCCTGTTCTGGAAAGACGATATTGTTCTAGTCTTTGTTTAGCAAAGCTTTCTGAATTGAGGTCATCCGCGGTCTCGTGCGAGCCTTTCAGCTCTGCGCCCATGGATACCCTGGGGTGGTCCTAAGGCAGGTATAAGGCTCTATTCGCTTCTCAATTGGAGGTGGTACCTAGTACCTGAAGGTTTTCGCCAACGCCAGGTAAGTCAATTTTTACAGGAATATTCAGCCTACGCAAGAGGTCGGGATTCCCAATCCCTAGTAATGTAGAAATTGAAAAAACTAAGCAGACCATCTGATACTATAGCTAGAGCTTCGCACCTGAAAGTTCCAGGAGCTGGGGTGTTTGCAGAGCACCTTTTCTCCTCATTTGGGTTAACATTCCAACCATCACAATCGACACATACCAGTTGATATGATAACTTCCCGGCGCACAGGGACTTTGTAAGTTCGCCCTCCTTTACGATATTCAACTGCCGTGGCTTGCAGGTCACTACTGGAGGTTTGTTTAAAAATTACTTTAGAGGCTTGTGCACCAGTGAGTACAACGATATTCGGTCGGTTAGAGACCCGATCATAATACGCCTGAAAAAATGACCAGGTGTCAATTATTTCAAGATGAATTAACTGCTGTCTTACATTTGTACTGTAACAGCGCGTATTGGTTTGAGGATCGATGGACGCTGTGTACGTCCAAATGCCTATATTGTCTCCAGAGGCCTAATAACAACTTCAATTACGTTCACTTGGTCAATATTCAAACGCACTTCAGATTGGTTCGTGACCACACCCATCTCATTCATGGTCTCAAAAAATGGTAAAACGAGATCATAAAAGTAGCTGTATGCAGTGGTCTTGACATAGCCGTACCTGGCTCGAGAATGAAGCATTCACACAAATTTATATCCACAATGCTAGTCCTTACCTGCCATGATGTTTCGCAACGTTGTCTGCGTGGTGCGCCTTGGAATGACTGGTTGGAGGGCTCCAGGCCTCAGCAGATTTAATTGCATTACTGATGGCATTCCAATTCCATCCTAAACGAGTGAAATCAATGATGTGTTCTGTTCCGTACTGAACGATGTACTCCTGACCTTTAATGCCGAGTTTCTCCCAGTCTTCCGACAGATGAGTATGAAAGTTATCAATTGAATTGCATAGCTCCGGGTACTGACCATTATGCTCGAGTTCGGAACCGCTATGAAGGTGAATGTTAGCATGTGATCGTGAAAGCGCGTGGTATATGTACACACCGACAGTAAGCCATGAAATTCAATGCTGATGTGCCACCAAGGACTTTGCCTCTAGGGATTGGCATCACCCGATTCTGAGCAGATGGCTGAGGTTTTGTGACTAAATTCCAGTCATATTCGGCGTCTAAGCTTGAACTGTGATGCGCTGTCTCTAAAGCACAAGTCAACTCTGGACTCACTTCCAACGGCCTTGCCGACTAGGCCTTTACCAAGAGAATTTTTTTTGAAACTTCATGAATACTAGGTCAATCAGTCACTGTTGGACCACTTACCGGGTACAAGAATCATCTCATCGTCCTTCCTCACGCCTGCTTCAATGACTCCTACACGAATGCTAGCGTTAGTTGAGAGGCTATAACATTTAAAAGTTAGATTTGAAGGGAAAGAAGAACAAGGATCTCATGATAAGGATGTACATCGAGGCCAATGAAAGCCCAGTTGTTCCGCCCCCTGTAAAAATGTTATATCAACGCATCGCACAGGTTTAACTTGACATACCAATGACAATATAATCAAAATCCTGTTGAGAGAAGTCTGCAGCAGAAGCCATCGTATACCCAGTAGCTAGGAGGAGTAAGGACTATCATGATCATCATATATAGGGCTTAGAATTCCAAATTGAAGGAACTTAAAAATTCTCCACGATATGTCGTGAATTGTTAAACATTCTTTCGTAAGTTATCTGTGGAGACCCTGGACCTTTACCTGATTTGTCGAGAAGTTGGTACCATATCAGCCACTAGAACTGCGGTTTTAAGATAGTCGTTGGGGAGCCTGACATTGTGACCGTAAGTGCATTCCCATTAGATGCCCATGTGATCAAGAGGGACGAAATTTCACAAGGAGTGACAAATTGAATTACCCCTCTATGGCCACTAATACGTAATTCGAAGCACTGAAGACACTTACACCAATGGTAGCAGAGTAGATAAGCACCGCAATGTGGAAGACACGACAAAGAGAAACGAACTGAAACTAAAGAATTCATAGTCAGTAAACTCAAGTGACAAACGCTTATCACCGTAAATGACACCACCTACAGAATTAGCAATCTAGACTGAATCGCGGCCAACAAACTGTCTAGTCGCCTCCAGACATAGCATCAAATTCATGTGGACACGATAATATTTCCGTCGAAGGCGTCGATTGGTACGTGGGGAAGACTGGCACATTGTTCACTGGAAGATTGAATAGTATGCGAGAAGCAAGAACGCTATGCGCAACAATCTGAGGCCTAAAATGAGAGATGAGCTTTGACGAAATCTACATGGATGATCGACCAGACTAACGTGTTTAGCATCTCGCTGTACGAGAGCTAGGGATCTACTCAGTTCTTCGGGATCAACTCAACAAAGAAAGAGCTCACAGGTAGCACAGCGATTATAATTACGTTCGCTGAGGATATCACTACTGAGATATCAGCACAAAATCAATAACTCAATGGCGTTCGTACTCATAATGCAGAACATGTAGAGCAGCCCATCACGATAGATACTCCTCATCAGCGTGCTGTGGGAACCAAAATAGTGTCGATGTCTCAAAAATGTGGTAGTGGACATAAGAACTATAAGCGAATTGTCAAGTAAAGAACTTTGAAACAATGATCGCCTCACCAATCTCGAGGAACACTAAAAGTCCATACGGAAGGGCATTACGACGATTTCCCTCGAACACGCATGGCGGGGAGTCTGAAATAGAATGAATACCATGACTAGGACATGAGCCTTGAGATCTCACCGCCTGTTATGTTCAAATTGATAGGGGCAGCGCTTAAAATCACGGCCGTCACTAAAATGGCCTGCACCACACGAGTTAGTGGTGCTCAAGGGAAATAGAGATATCATCGTACCGAACAAAAAAAGAGAAGAACGATCAAATAAGAGTTGTTATTCCCAGAGAAGCCGTAGATCCTGGCAATTAATAATCCTGCGTTTGAATGTAGTTTCATGCTGTAACGTCGCATGAAATAGCCAACCTTCCGAGGCAATGATTCCCAAGAAATGCATACCTGCAAAATGATGTCAGATCCGTGTAATCAAAATCGTCTGGACCAACCATTTACAGCATCATTAAATGGCACACACTACATTGATGTGAGTTATAGCGGGAGTAATTGTTACTGCACAGATCGAAGATGCACTCACATCTTGCGTGCCCCATGTCTTAACAGCAGCTGGTCAGGGATCAGCTTTGCGTAGTGGTGCGCACCGGCATAAGTATCTCACAGTATGATGTCATGAGTGCACCAATAAAAGGCACATATCGCGAAACCACGAAGGTAATGCGAACAATCCCCCACTTCCGTCCCCAGGACCATTGGACCTACAAGAAAGATCAGCACCAAGATATGCCAGTGGGTGGCCAATTTTTGCTGACTTCAGAGTGTAACGTGACAAAGTAGTCATAAATCTGGTGATGATCAGAATTCCCATCGATGTTATTGAAGCAGCACAACTTACTAGAATTGCTGATGCAGCGACTAAAGTCGATTCGTAAATAACGATATGCATTGTCATCAGCCTGACCTTACCATTAGTGTACTTCATTGAGGAAAGACATTAGAGAAGAATTGCGGACAAAGCACGACTGAATTACCTTGGCTAGCTGCAAACCGAAGGAGTCTGGGACTGACATATCTCTTTTGGCCCGTTGAACGGGTGAATAATGCAATAAGCAACTGAAGATAAGTACTACGTACAGTGTGCATAGTGACACAGCCATGATTACAGTGTGTGACTTAGATCTAGCAGATTCAGCGGAGGGTGCCTTGTAAATGATGTATGATGGTCGCACTGCCATGATGCGTGATGGAAGGAGGTGTGACTCGCATTCTAGTAAACAGCTGAAATTGTACAGTAAGTCTGCCGGCTAAGATGATGTTAGACTCGTGACCAGTCCTAACCTATGAGGCAAGGTCTAAGATGATGTACACATAGTGCACACTTGTCACTGAGCGAGCGGAGCAAAAGTTAATTTCCAACTCCGACTGAGGCCGACGTCGACCAGCGTTTGGTCATGATCATCATTCTGTTTAAAATTGTTTTGATTCAAGAAGACCAAATTTCAAACGTCAAGCGCCTTTGCCATGCGGTTGGATTATCTTCAAACCCGAGGACCGATTTGTATTTGAGTTGCATAGGTTTTGATGCACTTCAAAATTGCTTCGAAAACTCCAGGTCTCCATATGTTCTCTATATCTATGCAGGGAACTCATCTTGGATTAATGGAACCCAACTCGGAGAAGTGTGCATGGTTGGTGCGTTGGTACGATTGTTGAGTCATGTGCTTCCATTCCTTTCTTTTTGTCATCATTGTTATCATTTTTTGATGGTCCAGTTGCTATTTCTCTGACTTACGTTCTGATGCATTTGTTTTGTAATCCTTGTTTACTGTCCTTCGGGGTGCGGCTTGTTGCATCATAACACTGTGTCAGACATATGCATCCTCTCTCAGGCTGTTGAATGTTGTACGTACTGCTGCGAACAGCCCTCTGCAGTCTCATCAACGTACTTCTGGAGCAAGCATAGTGTGAAAGTGAAGGTATACCGGTAAATTGCGAGTCATTCATTGACAATCTACCTCAAATATCATCAAGGCAACATGATGTACTCACATCAAAATACCTCTGACTACCGCTTAATTGATGATTCAGATATCGGAATCTCTACAGTGACATTGACCCGCTCTTGTCGCTTCATGTGGAGCCTAAGCGCTCCTTGACAAGCATCGCCATAACAAATTACTTGTGTGGAACGGCCCCATGATGATCCAGCGTCTCAACGTGGATAATACACAGGTGCTAAATGCAGTTAATGAATTGATGGGTACGGATACACAGCCGTTTCCGAGTTGGAGTCGCGTACTAATCCGGTGAGCGGGCTCTCAAGATGCACAACCCATCGAATCACTGGTTCGTTTGACTGTCATGTGTTGCTGGCGTCGACTGCTGTCGTCCATGAGCAAGGCAGTGTGGTTCGAGATCTGACATCATTTGTCTGGTGTTCCATACACGTTGCAATATCAATATCAGCCGCTATCTTATGCAATACCGGTATCAAGATATTACATGATCAGCGATTCCTCAATGAAGCACATCATGCGTTAGGAGAGGACGATGCATGCCTCGATTCGTCAAATACCTCCCGGTACAACTGACTTAGCAAGCACCGTAGAAAATGGATTGTCACACTATTGGCCTGCCTTCATACCCCCTGCTAAAATATTCGATCTTGACGGTCTTACTGGGCTTCTTGCTCATTCTTCCGAAAATATTTGTCCTCGCCATCACTAGACTTGCTCGTGGGTTTCCTGGGGAACCGAGATGACAACCACTCTGTCCTTCCACCACCAGTCAGCATTGTGACAAGTCGCATCATGTAACGAGTGAAATCATACGCTCTATGTATGGCTCTATCCATTCCGACTGTTGGTACCATTTTCCTTCAGCGACCCGCAGATCTCCAGACTCTTCTTCTTCCGGTCACTGCAGATAATCACAAAAGCGGGTAAAGAACAGACAACATTCTGATATGATGGTTGAACGTTGAACCGCCAGATGAGGCACGAACCCAAATAAATCATGATCCAGCGAGCCAGTTTGTCAATCGAAGTCACAACTTCATCAGTTATTCTCTTAGGGGTATACTGGAATGGACTTTTAGGATTGAGGGGGCAAATAAACGATAAGAAATACGAGATAGTTAAGTTAGTACCGTCATGATCATTATATATCTCCGGCCAGTAGCTTCTAACGACAAAATGAAGATGTCTGACTTATATAGTCGACTGAATTGTAGTTTTCTCCTAAGGGCTTAGTGCATTTCGCAGAAATGGAACCACTTGACTATTGAGACACTTGTGAAATTCAGGTGTCAACAATACAACCCTACATTTACAATCGTTTTATATCTAGGCCGATCGAGTTCAATTCCGTGATTTAACGGTCAGTTGCAGGAATGAGAAATGAAGCAGAAAGTACGAGCGAACATGGTCATCGTAGCAACGATGCTCTCTACTCATAGAAAACCAGCGCCCTGAGTTCAATAGACTCCCTGAGCGGCGCCCCCTGTAGGTGCCGAGGGATCCTTGAACCCAGTATGTGGAGTGAATCTAGCTATGTTGTCATCCTTAGCCGAATCGTAACTACGACCAAGGTAAGCGCACCATCACAGATCGAAAAATAGTGAGCGAACCATTTGATCAAGACTACCTCGTCCTGTTTCATCCCTCTTGCGTACTTCCATCTATGGGTCGGGTTGAATTTGACCCCGAAAGTCTCGCCCTCATGATCCGGATAAACCAATGCGAGAGGAACGAGATCTTTCTTTACGTCGACAGTCCTATAATCGCACAGCGCCAATGGTCGGTCAAGTGCGGGATGAGAAATGGGTCGCCAAAGGTTGATGATCTGGAAACGCTTTTTGACAAGCTTCTCCGCTTCGCCGACAGGTAGATGACGATGCACACGAGCAGTAGCCGACTCAGGAGTTTGGTCTACATGAACCTGATTAACAGGCTGGCGCTTGGTTTCGTCCGTCTCCTTATCTCCAGGGCGGTGGCGTCTGACCGCTAAGATCCAATAAAATCAGACATTAGAGTATTAAGCACCCCTTTCACACGTACTGTGGTCAAAAAGGACGACTTTGCTCGCGCCCGTAATGTCCTTGAGAAGTTCAATGCTCTCTGGATAGTATTCTCCTCTAATCCCTTCGTCATTGATGAATGCAATATGTTTGGAGGGTTTCATGACGTATTGAAAGCCAGCAGTGTCCAAGGTGTAATCACTTTCTTTGCCCCTGACGTTCTCAATCTCGACGGTATGAACCTCTTCCTCCCAATTACGTGCACGCTGGCCTGTTTTCGGATCAGCATTTATAGTGGTGAATGGGCGGGATCCGTCAGAGGGCGGGGTAAAGTACACGAGTTCTGCAGAGACTGTAGACATTGTTAGCCAGAAAATGGTGTGTGGTTTTTCAACTCTGCACAACACCCTTATATATTTCTATTCCACAATGACGTGCCATGCTGACAAACGCAAGCTTTAGTAAAGGACGGATAGGGGGAGGCAAGGGCCAGGATAACTTGTCACAAAGGCTGCGGAACGTGACCGTCTAGACCTTGGACCAATACGCAGAGTCCGTGCTCGCTCTGGTTTTCGTGACGGGCGATTCAATTCCACAGGACCAATAGGTAGATACTATTGCGACAGCTCGCCAAGCTCCAGAGCTGCATCTGCTCGTAGCATTACATCTTCACCGACTCAGATGGTGTCCGAGTTGCCCGTTCACTGTCGCTCAAAGTTCGTTTTCCAGGTTGAAGCCAACCACCAACCTATCTGAAATCGTCAATCGACTGTCATATACTCCCATAGTCATAACAGTATGAGGCCTGACAGCCACTTCCCTGTTGAAGATCTAGATGCCGGGAAATGCAGCCTGCTGGAATATTCCGGCAGCACTCGGCCCGGCCAGTCCAAGCTTCGCAGAAAGAACTTACTTACTAGTAGTAGTGCCTCTAGTAATAGAGTATAAGATTGATTGATCAGTGATCATGATGCTAAGAAAGATGAGACTTGGAATATTGATTCCGTGTTGCTATTGAGCGGTCTCATCCATAGTACTGACTATGGTGATGGCAGAACAACTAAGTACCTGATAGAGAGACCATTCAACCACAGTAGAAAAAATATATTACTTCAGCTGCCTCAAATGGACTTGACTTACCGCTACAGTCACGTGGACAAGATCACCCAAAAACTTTCGAAGAGCTGAAGTTGATAGGGCTTCACTGCCAAGTGCTCTGTACTCAGTCTTTATCTTTCTAATGCCTGGCCTACAAAATGCATCAAAGAAAAGACCAGCGGTCTCACAAGGTGGCCCAAAATCCAAGAAACAGCACTCCGAAAATCCTTCCTTAACGAAATTCGAGGAAGGAAAAGCCCAGAAACGAAGTAGACCTGTCACACAACCAATAATATCAGCCAGCGGGTTGTCCGATGAGGACGAAGATGAGGACGAAGAGAATTTTGAGGAAGAAGAACTTGAGGACCAGGAGATAGTCCCAGATGAAATGATCGTGGATGGTGCTTTCAGCAAAGACCCCAACGGTATGTCGACGATTACAGGGACCTAACTGTAAACGATTCATAACGTTCTGAATAGCTGCAAGAGAATCACATAAAGTCCAACGTGTACTGCAGGAACAGCGTCGGGCGGCTAAACCACATTCCCAGTTACTCGCAGATGCAAAGCGCGTCTGGTCATTAGCTCGGCAAAAAAGCATACCCTCTGCGGAGCGACAGAAACATGTGAAAGAACTGATGAAGGTTACCCAGGGAAAAGTCAAGGATATCGTTCTAAAACACGACGCAAGCAGGATTATCCAGACTGTTGTGAAATATGGTGGGCAAAAGGAGAGAGACCAGGTCGCGATGGAGCTTAAAGGTCATTACAAGGCATTAGCTCAAAGCAAGTACTCGAAGGTTTGTTCGGTCAATCTTCGTCACTAAGCCTCCTGACGACGGTAGTAGTTCTTAGTGACCAAGTTGATCAGACTCTGTCCAGCACATCGTGCATCTATCTTGCTCGAATTCCAGTCAAACGTACTCCGTCTACTATTGCACCGGGAGGCATCTGCGGTTCTCGCCGATTCTTTCGAGCTTTACGCAAATGCATACGAGCGTTCAATCCTTCTTCGCGACTTCTACGGCAAGGAAGTCGCTTTGTTCTCTCATACACGAGGTTCTGAACCCGAGAAGGCGGACGCTAGAAAAGGTTTTTCTGGCGTTCTTGAAGGCCTTGAGGGTGAGCGAAGAAAACGCGTATTGGTAGCACTAAAAGAGAATCTAACCACGATGTAAGCCCATTTGAAATTGACCATCGTGTAATTCCATAATCGATGACGTTATCGACAGTTTCAACAATTCTGATAAAGGCGCCATCACCCATGCAATCGTTCACAGGGCACTTTTGGAATACTTAGCTGCTGTCAATGATACGGAAGATGAATCAGAACGAGAAAAACTTCGCAAAGAGATATTTGAAAGGTAAATACAGGCTCAGCTGATGTACCATCCATTAACACTATATCTACAGTTGCCAAGATGTCCTTGCCGAGATGGTCCATACAAAGGACGGCAGCAGGGCTGTAAGAGACTTCATTGCTTATGGGACAGCCAAGGTGCATTCAGGTGTTTTGGCTCAGGTGGCGAATATTGATGTCTGTCGTACAGGACCGAAAACAGATTATTAAAGTCATTAAACCTCATGTTGAACGGATGTGTACAGATGATGAGGCTCAGCTCGTCCTTTTCACTGCCTTCGACGTGATCGAGTTTGTGTTCTAGTTTATTGGCTCAGTGTTGATGAATCCTGAAACCCTTTCTTATAGTGATACAAAGTTGACGGCCAAATCACTTGTTTCGGATATCATCGCCCACGCCCCTACACTCATCAACACCCCACAAGGTCGACGTGCTCTTTTCTACTTGCTTGTGCCACGATCACGGCGACATTTCACACCTGCCCAAATATCGATAATTGCTGAGACAGACCATATACGCAGCAAAAACCAGCAAGAAGAGTGGCGGCTGTCCGCGAAGGTGAAATCCGGACAGCAGCAAAGTGAGGGATTACTTAAGTTCGTCGAGAACAACGGCGCAGAAGCTGCGCGAGGACACCGGTGGAAGTTTGGTAATATTGGAAATCATGCTATATGCTGACGGAGGTTGGTTGCATCTCCTTCGATGTTGATCAATTTTAACGTTTTTTATTAGACAAGTCTTCGGCTATGCAGTCCCTCCTTCAACCATTAGCGTCGATATACCCCTCAGAAGATGCCTCAAAGCTTCATCCAATTGACCTCCCGCACACGTCACGAATGTATAAATCCCTTTTCCAGGGCGGGCATTTCTCGCATGCTAGCAAATCCGTCATTCGCTCATCATCGTTCTCCCCATCAGCATTCGCGTCTGCATTCATGTCCGTCGTTGGTGAAGATTTGGCAGTAAGCATGGCTGGGGGAGAAGGTGCCTTTATTATTGCAGAATTTTTGCAGCGGATAAAGGAAGAGGGAAGCGCTGATGAAAAACAGACCGTCAAGGGCTGGTTTGGTGGGAACGTTGCTGAGAGATTAAAAAAGAGCGAGACCAAAGGGAGAAATGTCCTACTGGATAAGATCAATGCATTGTTATTATAATGCTCATCGGATGTAGCCACAGTGAACCTTGATTCAGATTGACCGATACACATATATTATCAAGGTTGACTTGTGCTGATTCGCATTAAAAGTGCTACCCCCCGCCTTGACGATTGGTCGTTGCAATGTAGAAGGCTTCATCCATGTGAGCAATTCCTCATTCGACGAGGGGCTTCGTCTGACTTGAGCTGAGAACCTTGTTTAGAATCTCGTTTTAACTATGCTCGTCAGTTGTGTCAGTAAGAAAATACTTTTGATTTCAACAAATGCGAAGATAATTTGCCTGTCAAGACGTCAAAGCTCCACCTTGGTGCTAGAAGTCGTTTGCGTAACCGTGTTGTCCATTTGAATTTTCAGTTCTGCCCGATTGGCATGATGCAGCATCACCGGCCGGGCCAAGAGGTCGAGATATGGTTCGTGGCAGTGCATCATCAAGGTTTGTAAGCCTACAGGTTCAAACCCGAGCCTTGTTGATTAGTTCGCTGTGACCTAGAAGGAACAATGAACGCTGTTATGGACCGGGTTGGACCACTTGGTCATAGCGTGTGGTCTCACAACTGCAGCGGGTGAGGCTATGCATATTTTATGATACGAGTATTAAAAGCAGGGCTCCTCCAAACCTGCTTCGCATCCTACTCGCTCGCCATGGAACTTATCCACCAATTTCCATTTACTGACCTTCCAGTTGAGCTTGCCTTCATGATCCTCGAATATGCCGCGCGACCAGCCTTTGATCAGGCTGACCTATATGATGCTAGAAATCCATATTCATCTGCACTCACACTCTGTTATGTTTCAAAACTTGTCAGGCGCGTCGTGCTTCCCGAACTCCTGCATACCATATTGCTACCGGACTTTCCACACGTAGAAAAGTTCGTGCATGCTCTACGTATGCAGAAAACGTATGGGGAGAAAGAAAACGACCTCCATTTTGAGTACGCACCTCGTGTGCACAAGATCTGGATTGTATCTCATGGCGGGAGTTCCACGCCAGCTCATTTGTCCCACACACCCCGAGCTCATGCATTAAAACCTTCTCAACCTCCGCTCGACATTAGCCTCCTAGCTCCGATACTACTCGCTGCACCGTCCCTTGCCCTCGGCTGGACAAGTCTGGACCTTCTCATAGAATGCCTTGAACATGCATGGAAGTTTCGTGCAACCACAAATTTCAACAACGAACATTCCCTTCCTCCCTGGAACACACAAACTCTGACACTATCGTGTACGCCCCCCGCCACCGGCCCACGGTGGGAGCGTCTCACGAGCACTCCTCAGGGATCTGCTTTCCTTGGTTCAATATCTCATCTCTCGACCAACCCATACGTATGCGACTACAAGTCTCATACGACGAACATATGTGGAAACTACCGCCTGCCCCAGTGGATGGAGATGACTCCATGGGCTTCTTTCAAGAATCTTAAAACCGTCTTCCTGCCGTACCCGCGTATCGAACCTTCTGCTGATCCATTTGCGTTGATCTTCACGGGAATCGACTCATACGTGGAACTGCTGACGTTGTCTGCATCCCTGCTGAGGATCGCTATGACTGCATCCCCAAGGAAATCAAAGGATTTGCAGAGATTGGTCCTGGAGAGGAGTGTATTCGATCAGAGGATATTCGTTTAAAGGTGTTTGATTCTCGCATATGCTGGTATGCTCGTGATGGGTGGGAAAAAGTTTGGGCATGCATGTTGTGAAGTTGGGTATACCTAGAAACATTAATATTATAATATGACTGATATAGTATAATTTTAATATGTCACTTGGCATGTACGCCTCTTGGCACCTAATTAATGTACATAGCGATTTGTGAACGAATCTACTCTGTAGCAACTCATGCACGTGGTTTAATCATGTTCGGGTTGAAGCAGAACTGCTTACTTTGTTCATCGTTTAAAAATGTCATTACCAGCAGCCAGCTAATGGTCATGGGCCCGTCGGGTTCAGAAGACAGCCTCGAAAAGGACAAGGGCAGCGAAGGTGACGGGCGAGTGGAGTTTGGTGCGGTTGAGGACGCTGATGAAACTTGACTTGGGAGCTGGGTGAGCACGGATGGCGGGCCCTATTCTGGGCAAGTGAAGAGATAGGTAATGAAGAATTTGAGTTGCAGGTTGAGGTTCAGGCGACACCTTTCGTGTAAACAAATTAGCGATGGCGAGTACCAGAAAGTTGAACGTTCGACCTGTTCACAGTCAACACTGCTGTTCCTGGAGGTATTGTTCTCGTCCGAGACTTCCGAAGTATTTCGGCTCAAGGCTCCGAGATTTGAAAATTTTGAAAATAGATGAGAAAAACATGTTGCACTTTAATTAATACAATAGATATAAGTGTGGTGTTGTTCTTATCCGATTCACCGTCCGCGGTGCGTTCAATAATACTTCGGTTGCGGCCTAGTAGTAGGGCCAAGGCTCGAGCCCTGGTAGGCCTTATAGGCCTCACCCATGACCAGCAGGCTTCATCGACGGCCAGCTATATCCGAAATGTCTAACACCGGTGGGAATTTCTACAGAGCTCTTGGCCAATGCGAGCTCGTGTTATCGACGCAGATTCAGAGTCACGGACCACGTAAACATGCGATTCCTTAGGCCTTATCGCCCGCCGGTCAGTCATAGTCTCCCGTAGCTGCGGCAGACCAAATAGAAGGTATCTTCCTTTGTTTACAATGAGGTAAGTGGTAACTCAGCTTGAGAAAATTTTTATTCCTGACGGCGTTCTTAATCTCAACGTTAGCAACCTTTGGGACATTGCTGTCATAGGTGAGCCCATTTCATATTCTGAATCTAAGCTGAATGGAGATAGTTACTTGGTCAGGTCCACTTCTGTTGAAGGCTCTGCAGAATTTTGAACATCCCAAATACTGTGGTTTACCATGCATCGGTCTTTGCTCATTGACGAGATTCTTTCTCACATCATTCAGTTCGTTGCTGCCGACGGTCAGCGGGACCTGAAGCGCTTGGAAGATACAAGCAGCCTTGCTAGGCTTGCTCGTACATGCCGCTGCTTTATGGAATGTGCTCTTGACACCCTCTGGCGCACTCAACATTCGTTAAGTCCTCTTATCATGTGCTTGCCAAAAGGGACTTGGGAGATTCGCTCCAGTAATATACTCGTACGTCCCATCTCGCTTCGTGCACGCAATTTCATAATTACAGTACCTATAGTATCTCACGAGACCGCCTGCTGAATCTGAGTGGGCACGATTTGACGTGTATTCACGTCGTGTGAAGAGTTTTTCATACCCAAAGCAAACGAGAATGATCAGACTACACGAGGACGCGCTTCCACTCCTTTTTTCTGAACGCCCTCCCCAGTCTCTGTTCCCGTCACTTTCCTCGCTCGACTTCTCCATCCTGTCATGCAGCTCTTCCAACTTCACCTTAATCCGAGACTTTCTCTCCCCAAAACTGACAAACCTCGCTTTCACTCTCCCTCGAAAGATGTGCCCTCAGGACATTTGCTGTGTATTAAAAGACCTTACTCGGAAGGCTACCCAACTCGAAAACCTCGCAATTTCATCGTTCTTTCCAGTGGTGACATTTGAATTGAATATTTCGACCCATGAACTGCCAGACTTACGTCGGTTGGTCGTCTCCAACTCTATTCGTATATCTGCACAGAGCGTGCTGAATATCGCGTCACTTTGTCATGTTCAAGAGCTTGCCTTGAATCTTCACCCTGATTTCGACGCCGACGTGCTACGCTATAGGGCAAATAAGAGGACCTTCCCCGCTCTCCAGCGTCTCAGCCTCGTGGCACACGACCTTTCCCAGTGTACATCTATCGTGTCGCTTATATCCTCGCCACAACTGGAAGATGTTTCTGTCTCATACGACGTCCAAGCACGATCTTCCGTCATTACTTCATTCCTGAGTGCCATCGGCACGTCGGTTCGATCAATTTCTCTCCGACACAACACGCAAACTCATACAATTGCCGACGCCCCATTTATTTTCGACCCTTCCACATTTGCACCGCTGCTCGCTTGTCGCAATCTCCGCACTATCCAAGTATACAATCTTGGTACGCTTAATTTAGACGATGAGTTCATCGTTTCAGTGGCTAAAGCCTGGAACAAACTCGAGGACATTCGGCTCTGCAGCCTACCTTGGTCCTCCATAATCCCCAATATCAGTTTGAACGCCTTGACAGCGTTGACCCAATACTGCCCACGGCTTACCCGCGTACACCTGTCCTTGAACGCAAGGGAAATCCCTGAACTACCCACCAACAGGGCTGGTGCCCAGTCCTTGGAGGTGCTCAATATCCGAGATTCGGTCATCGACCACACTGAACTTGTCGCGCATTTTTTGCGGGCGATTATACCGAATATGAGGACTTTGTATGTTGAAGCGCACCCAGAACTAAGGGATAAATGGATGGAAGTCAAGGCCTACTATGACCGGCTGTCAGTGGTACCTATGCAGAATGGGTCATAAACAGTCGCCCATAGAACTAGTCACGGATTATTTTGGTATAGAGCTCGTTCGTATCATTTAGATTTGTGTGTTATTTGTAACTTAACTTAGGTGGAGTAAAGTAATACATAGATTTGTCGACTTCCCCCGAGGTTTGTCACTTCGCACTGAACGCTCTCCTAGTGGCTTCGTCGACGCACCTCGCGTCCTAATTAAAGTTATACACAGGAAGAAAACTAAAACCAGCACCACGTGTCTTTGGAGACTCTAGAAGATCTACAATGATATCGATTTGACACGAGGACCATTCCCAAGCAATGACCGGCTTGGCTGCTTGTTTATGATGCCATCCTGCGGTTCTTGCAATGCTCGTAGGTTGAAAAACCTTATATATATCATGGTTTGCCCGAGTGCCCCGGGTCGTTGCTTCAAGTGACGCTGGATTAATATTGTACATGTCCGAAAATTTTGACAACATGCGGTGGAATCTGATCGACGCATCGGGGCCCGGTGTAACGGCTGAAGTCCTCGCATGCGTGAGCAATGCCGCGGGCACAAAATGGCCTCCCATAGCTTTGGAGTATCATTTCTAGTCACTGGTATGCTTCCTGGGCTTCCAAATACAGTTTTTCTCATGATGTTTCAAACTATTGTGATGAAAATGTTTTCAAAATTCGGGCCAGTAAGGATTAAACTACACCTGAAAACATGTAGATTTACACTACTTTCAGTTGGATTGTGTTAGTGTAGAAGTCGTTGTACGTCGAGGTTACCCGAGGCATCGAGGACCTTCGCACACTGTAGAACGCCAACTTGAACAAACCATAAATGATGCCAGTGTCTCGAGTACACCGCGTGTCGAATCTGGAAAATGAGGCCAACATTCAGCCACATCATCTAAAAAGTCGATGATAAGAACCTAACTGATGCGAGAGACGAAATCAGACACCGACGACCCATTATCGACTCAAAAATTGCCTTGCGCTTGGCGTCATGATTCCTGAAACGCACCAGGGAATGTCTTTCGATGTCGAGCTCATACACTGTGATCTTGTTCAATGCCATCCAGCTATTCCAGGAAGCGAGGGTGACAAATTGAATTGGTAAGGAGAGCTTACAGCCACGATAGCGGTTAGGGGGGCGCTGCAGGAATGGAGGAGTGGCCTCCGACGCTGATAAATGGATATTACGGAAGAAGATGAATGCAGAGCGTCTCTCTCTTGTTTTATGGAGCTTCTGACAACCAATTTGGGTTATGGTTCAAGCGCGGTAAGCTTGACGATTTGAATTTGCGTCATCTGCGTGGACTAGTCACCACTTAAAATATTGAAAATGTTTTACTACTCTCAGTATTTTCGTGTTCTTTATCGTCTTCTGAACACTCTGGCAGTATGTCGTAGCGCGAAGTCTACTCTTATGCTGTCCAGACCTTTGTAATCAACTCCGTCAAGCCTTTAAAAAATAAGTCAGGTGAGGAAACACGACCAGCAAAATTGGTCGCACCAATGTCATTTGTGTTGAACTGATAGACGCCGACGAGCACGCCGACCGTGGCCGATCTCAGTGTCCAGGTCATGATAGGGCCAAGGACAGGGAATTTGCGTTTGTGTACATAGTCCACAATCATCGAGTCAAACTGGCATTAAAAAAATATGTCATTTATATCCTCAGGCATACCATCTCTAGCGGTCACGTACCCCGATATGAGAGTGCATCACCAAGCTGAGACCAAGCAGTCCGTCGAGGACGGGGTAAGATGACCCAGAGGTCACAAAAGCGGCTGTGGTCATGGGAACAAGGGAGGCAGCAAGAAGGCGCTCAAATGCCCAGTGATATGAGCCATGCGTTCTTGATGGAGGGGGGAACTCCGTAGGGTCGTTGACCGTGCCCTTCAAGATAGCTGTGGAGCATATGAGTGAGTTTCCCCGGTATCAAATAGAGTTACTAAGACATACGTCCGCCCGGTACATATTGCGTAGTCGAGCTTGTCGCTCTCACTTTCAAACGCAGGTAAGCTTGATCCACACATGAGAAATAGGAAGGTTCTACCTTGCAACGCGGATCGCAGGAAATTACGTCCATTTGCGGAAGCAAAGGTTCTGGGCAGCGTAGAGCGAAGGATCATAGACGAAGCCATTCGTCGTTGGCGGTGTCAACGACACTGAAGAAAGTAGTGCGAGAAAAGTCGTGTGCACCGTGCGTACTGCAGGGCGCGAATGAGCGTTGGAAATAAAGCCGCTAACCAATCACATGCTTCCGGTTATATCCGAGGTAGTTCGATCGCTTATGACGATTATCTCGTTTATGTAACCGACGACGACGCAGAAACTCTTTGCAGCTGCCAATTGCCCATGTTGGTATGCGGTCAATCTTCTTGATTCCCATTCCTCATTGTTTCAATATAAAAGAACTACCATCTGCAACATTTGAACGCTCTCGAGTCCAAGAGTTGATTCGATGTAACAATCAACCGCTAGCTGAACTCAAACAAACACTTGACCCACTATCGAGACACCTATTGAGTGGCCTGGCATATACCATTGGTTCTGCACTAGGTTCTGAGCCGCCAACACGAGAGGAATGCCTCACGGCATTCAGCATACCCAACAAAGCGGGACTCACGGCTGGTGCTCGTGCATGGTCAAAGCATTCGCACCGCTCCCAAGGGAAGACACCAGGAGCAAAGGATTTTCCAGTAAAAAGAAACAATAAGGGGCAGATAAAAACAGACACAGGGTGGTGGGGCCTCCCTTCCGGTTCAGTTTCCTCCATCAATGAGCGTGCGCTGACATTATTTGAACGAGTGGTGGATAATTCGACTTGGAGGAATCTCCATTGGCTACCGCATCGGGTCTTGGTATATGAAGTACGGGTAGCAGAAGGCTATGGTATGCGCTGGTCACAAGATCATAGCATCATAGAGAGCGGCGGGGAAGTTGTTGTTGAACTTCCTTCATGGACATTCCGAGGGTTTGTGGAGCCAATGATTGAAAATGGTCACGAAGTAGGATGGAAACACCAGATTTAGATACCTAGCAGTAATATTTCCACTACTCAAGTTTGTGAGCTTGCTTGATTGATTGCTTGGTGCACGATAGCTGGGCATGGTCATGGGCTGGAAGCCTAAAACATAAGGTCAGGCCGGAGTTAGGCAAGTGGCGTGACGCTCTTGAACGCGTGACGTCCGACGCGTGACCGAGAAATATCGTTGTCACGCATGAGGCCGCCTTTTCGGCGCTGCCTTACCTTTGATTTCTTGCAGTCGTCAGCAGAGCACGGGCTGACATTTTCGGAACTATTTTCGAGGAAACTTCACTTTGCTGCCTCCCGTGGAATGTCAAGCTCTTCTATGAACGGCGCTCGCAATACATCATCTCGATCTACTCATGCACAAGCCATCTTGGGTCCCGAGCTTTGTGAGAGGTTGTCTGAGACGAAAGTTCTACTGGTTGGGGCAGGAGGAATAGGATGCGAACTTTGTAAGTCTTTGAAGGATATATTTCTATATCGCACTCTGATTATGATATAATATGTGACAGTGAAGAATATCGTCTTGACTGGCTTCGGCCACATAACCCTCCTTGACCTAGACACCATAGACCTTTCGAACCTGAATAGGCAATTTCTTTTCAAAAAGAAAGATATCAAACATAGCAAAGCTATGGTAAGCCACTCAATTGACAGATCTCGTTCCGGGGTAACATCGTAGTGTCGTCCTGCAAGGTAGCAGCCCAAACTGCTGGCGCTTTCAACCCCAACGTCAACATTCATCCCATTCATGCAAACATAAAAGAAGCACAGTTTGACATCGAATGGTTTAGTCGTTTTGACATCGTCCTAAACGCACTAGACAATCTCGGTAATGTTAACCGACGGTTCAAATCCAACGTAGTTTGACGGAATCGCATTCCAGATGCGCGAAGACATGTTAATAAGATGTGCATGGCTGCTGGTGTTCCTCTGGTCGAGTCTGGCACTGCCGGATACCTTGGTCAAGTACAGCCTTTGCTCAAGGTATTGGATATTTTGGTCGATACGGCTGTGTTGTTGAAGGACTTCTTATTCAGGATCGCACAGAATGCTTTGACTGTGTGCCGAAGCCTACTCCGACGACTTTCCCGGTGTGCACGATCCGGTCTACACCGTCTCAACCCATTCACTGCATTGTCTGGGCGAAGAGCTACCTGCTACCGTGAGTTTGTTAATGTGTCTTTGATGAGAAGACACTGTACTGTGATATTAGGCAACTATTTGGTGAGGACGAAGATGGGACAGACGAACTTGACGAAGCGGAGAAGCAAGGAGAAAACGGTAAATTTGATTACCCTGAAGGTCTGTATGTATTGCTAAGGGGGTGTTTCACGCAGCCGAAGAAATTGCCGCTCTGCGCAAAGAGGCACTCGCATATAAAGCAGTTCGAAGCGCACTGCGCTCCGCGCAGACGACGGAGGATGTGGCTCAACGTGTCTTCAAGAAGGTCTTATTTTACACCATATTCAGAGATTACCTTGAGTATTGATTCCCTGCAGGTTTTCCACTCGGATATCCTCAATCTGCTATCGATGTCTGACATGTGGCGTGCACGTGCGGCACCGACGCCTCTTGATTTCAACGCTATTCAGGAAGGTACATTTTTCATACAACGACCCTCCAACTCGAGTACAGCTACCGGGAGTGCGCAGACCATTCACTTCCAGCCAGCGAATGGCCACGTGAACGGCAAGACACCTTCGACGTCTAGTTCGTCGAACGGAGTTTCGGGACTAAGGGATCAACGAGCACTCAGTTTGCACGACACCTTGGAGCTTTTCATATCAAGGTAGGCATAGGCGTCATGCAATTAATTAGATTCCTTAACGAGAATTGCAGTACGAATCGACTTGCCGAGCGGCTTCGCAAAGGTGAAGACACCATTTCCTTCGACAAAGATGACGACGATACGCTCGATTTCGTTACCGCTGCTGCAAATCTTCGTTCTGCTGCATACTACATCGATCGCAAGACACGTTGGGAGATAAAAGGTCTGTTTCCTTGTCGCTGGTTCTCTTTTATCACTCATCTCTCCCTAGAAATGGCAGGAAATATCATTCCCGCAATTGCGACCACCAACGCCATCATTTCCGGCCTTATAGTTTTGCAAGCAGTCCACCTCCTTCGCAAATCATATGCGCAACTGCGCAATGTCCACGTGCAGTTCAAACCAACCAATCCTCTTAGCACAAGCACTATGTGCCCACCGAATCCTAAATGCGGCGTCTGCCGAGACACCTACACCACAGTTCTGTGCGACCCTGCTCGTGTAACACTAAGTGAACTTGTAGATGGTGTACTGGGCAGTGACAAAAGGGAGGTCAGCGTCTACGAGGACAAGCGCATCCTCAGTGATCCCGACTGGGACGATAATCTTGAACGGACACTAGAGAGCTTGAATGTTGGAAGAGGCAAGTTCTTGACAATCGTGGATGAGGATGAAAAGTGGGGAACAATTGTAGTTGCGTTGAGCATACTACCGTAAGTGACGTGAATTTTCTGTTGAGTCTTTGGTTAATTTGCACCGCAGACCTAATCATCTATCTGATGGCCCAGCGTACATACTTCCATCACCACTACCATCGCCTCCCCGTCTAGAGAAGCAGCAGTCAACACCCCCTCCCGCCCCATCTCGCAAACGGTCCGCCCCAGATGACGAAATTGTGGAAGTCGGGCCATTTGCCAAACGCGCAAAGACGGATATAAATGGCGCACCATCAATACCGGATATCGCGAGTCCGAACAAGAGGAGGAGGTTAGAGGAGGACGGGCTACTGATGTTGAGCAGCAAGGATGACAAGATAGAGGACGACGTGATTGAAATTGATTGAGACTCTTACCCTGTTTGTTCGTTCTGCCTATGTTATTGGATGTTTTAAGTGCCTCAGTTGCAGACATCGAGTGGGCATAGTATTACTCAGAGATGCAACGTTACTGGCGGGCGGTATGGCAGCTCGAATGATCATTGTCAACTACAGTGTGCGCACATGCACACGGAGTGGTAATCTCCAGCTGTTTTGACTTTTCTCGTCTTAGGTTCACGTCAAAATGCTACTTTAATAATTTGCACATTAGTACGGTATCCGGTGTGCGATACGCAACAATTAATATTACAGTTCCTTACGTACTGAGCGTAACAACAATTGAGTGCATGACACAACATATCAAAGTGTGCAACACTGTCTACAAGTCTTGTGTTGTATCACAGCAGGAAGAATTTGGTCAGGGTAAAGTAGATGGCACTGGTAAACCTGAGGACACAAGAGATTAGACGGCAACACCTTAGAAGAGGGATTTAATACATGAGGGGCAGATGAGGCTATCAGGGTCGCGGATACCACGCAAAGATTATATTGGATGGTTGAGACTCTACAAAGTCAGGCGGCATGGCGATAAGACAAAACACTTGGAAAAAATGGAAGTCAATCAGCAGTAGTGATAGATCCAACAAGCAGAACTGTGAACCGAAACATCAATTCGGTCTGTTAATGGTCCTGTTCCTGTTCACCAAGGGCCTGAATCAAGAACCGAACACATAAAGACCTAAAAATCAGAGCTACAGAAACCTACGACAAAGCTTCCAATGAAGAGTATGCCATTGATCTTGATGAGGATGGGCAGAATATATCTCCTAGTACTAGGGTATCGGATGATATGCTCGGATGGTATCCCAAATCCGTGGATTTGATACAGCTGCCATTAATCTATAGAAAGCTTAGAATGGGCGGTCTCCGCGCTGGCAGCGGCCGCAAGCTGGACATCGCTTCGGGAAATTGGCGGCAAGTCCCGCAATGATCTTGAAATTGATTTACTCACGTTTAAGTTTATGATACAATTTCACCAGCCTAGTCTTCTTTCTCATAATAGACATGTATCTCGGTTTCTTCCCGTTGCACCTGCGGCATGCGCACAAAAATCAGTTCAAAGAGGTTCAAGGATTATGCCAGTCCTTGAATCGCATGATGGGCCGTCGTGGCAGTTCTCCTTATTGGAACTTTGAATTCGAATCGCGGTTCAGAAACTGGACCTGGCCACTACCACCATAGTGCATACGGGAGCTTGTACGAAGCAAGATTGGAATCAGCTGTCGTGGAATGGAATAGGTGGCCGTGTTTTACATTTTGAAAGCTCAAAGTAGTTTGGAAAAAACCCATCGCTTGTACAGCTGACAGTCTCGCAAAATACTTGATGGCTAAGCCGCCTCAAGGATTTTGGTCGTCCAGTAGCCTGTAACCACTTCCAGACAAAGCATATCACGCACGTATCACGCAATAAGTCATTTGGAGGGTTATACAGATACGCCATTGTTTTCCTTTCCGCCACGACGCTCACGGATCAGGCTATTTCTGTCTTGCGAGTCACACCCAGACAGAGTCCCGTGTTGATGCGTCGCGTACTTTCGCTTAGTCAGTTGAACCCGGTGAGATGTCAAATCTTACTGAACCAGAAGCTGATGTACTCCTCATTGCTCCCGAAAGTGACCACCCATGACTGATGGGATCCTCACATGTTCACACATACAACCCTTTCCGTGGGGCAATGAAACACTTTACTGAAATGTGCAAAGTTTCTTTTCTGGACAACACGTGCCAACAGAATGCGGACCAGTACATATCGCAATCACTGATCATCTACGCGTACCCTCCCGCAATTTAAACCGAATCTTTTATCACATCATCATCCTGTCCCCTGATGGTATCATCAGATCCGTTACCTGCTTTACGGGGCTGGCATCCAGGAGAACAAGCCGTTCAGGCAGTCATTCACCTCCCTGACCGCGTTGCGATCACAGCGATCGTGGATAGGTTGCCCGAGCAGCATCGCATTTTCCACACAAGTCGACTACATTTCTTGCCAGTCACTACTCTGGACCAGCAAGGGAGGCCGTGGGCATCTATTCTTTGTTCAAATGATGGGATGCCGGGCTTCATTGCATCTCCTACTAATACTTCGCTGACGGTCAAAGCGCGTCTATGGCCTGGAGATCCAATTATTCGGAACTTATCCCAGTTTAATGATGGAAAACTTCTTTTTTCCGGAATTGGGCTTGAGGTTTCGACTAGGAGGAGGAACAAATTCGCTGGCTATGTATCCAATGTTTCATCAAGAGATCTGGATGTCGATATTACTCTCGTAGTTACTCAAGCCCTGGGGTGAGCGCCGTGGCTTCTTTGTGCTGTAGCTCTGTCTCACAAACTGTAGATTGTGTCCGAAATACATCAATATCAGGTCGATTATGCCGTTTCACAGTCCATCGCCCCGGGTCATCTATGAGCAGTTTAACCTAGGGGATGGGGATCGCCTGCCCGATGATGTAATTGCATTCATCCATGCAGCTGATACAGCTTTCTTGTCCACGTCCTACGTAGCCGCCAAGGAGGATGAAAACACTTATCCTTCTCAAGTTGGCACCAATCATAGAGGGGGTCGCCCCGGATTTGTTCGAGTTAGACCTTCCGATGGGAAGACTGTTGTGCTTCCGAATTATGCCGGTAAGAAGAACGATACACTGCAGGGAATGTCTAGTATATTTATATATAACACACAGGAAATCGCATGATGAACTCACTTGGGAATGTACACATCACGCCAGTTGCTGGAATTGTTTTCCCCTCGCTTTCCACTGGATCAATCCTGTATCTTACCGGGAAAGCTGAAAACCTGTATGGCGCATCTGCGCGAGCAATAATGCCAAATATGAATATCATCACCACCATCTGCGTCACTGGATTCTCCTTCGTCGAAAACGCCATTCCGTTGAGGGAGACAGGATCATCGGAACGTAGCCCTTACAGCCCACCTGTCTGCTACTTAGCGGAAGAAAAGCCGCCATCTGTATCACTCGCGGATATCACACTTAGCCTGATAAAGACGCGAGTGCTGGATGATACTCTCATGACCCTCACTTTTAAGTCATCGCGACCTGTGGAGATCAATCCAAGCCAAAACTGCGTGCTGGAATTGTCAGAGTTCCTGCGTGAACGATCACACGCCCTTTTAGACTGGGAGGAAGATGAGAGCACAGTTAACGATGACTGTGTCCGTACTTGGACGGTCTCCACGCTTCCAACCCCAGATGCACCCTGCATTCTCTCCATCACGATGAGAGCGATCAAAGGCGGTCTTATCACTCCAATTTTATATCAGTTCGCTAGGAGTGTGGATCCGCAGCTGACTGGAGAACACATTGACGTCGCAGACTTGAAAGTCTGCGCTCGACTACGAGGTGTCGGAGGCAATCTTCCTGTGCCAGAGCCTCTAGCAGCATGCGATGGTGGGCGACGGCTGCTGTGGATTGCTGGTGGAATTGGCATCACGCCTTTCCTGAGCTTGGCTCGCCATGTTGCAAACCTCGCTGCCCGAGGATTCGGCGTCTGGGATGTGACACTCGTCCTTGCAACGCGGGAGCCAGAAGTTATGCTCGGCTTAATTCAGGAAGCGTTTGTGAGCACGTCATCCAGCAAAATAGATGGACACCAGTCTCCCCCCAACCTTACATTCTCCATTCATGTCTACTCCCCAAGGCAATTCCAGTTGTCTGAGTCTTTTCCGCCGTTCGTTTCCTTGATCCCGCACGAAGGACGCCTTGACGACAGTGGAACTCTTTTTGGCAGTGTAGACGCCAAGTGTCGGGAGTCGCATATATGCGGCCCACTGCCTTTCGTTATGAATGCTATGAAGTCGCTCCAAGCTGCTGGAGTGGATCCGGAGCGGGTGAAGCGAGAGAGATTTACGTATTGAGAAAGAGAGCTTGTAAACTCGATTAGTCTTTTATGTAATATGTACTTGCACTTTCAAGTTGGCGCCAACATGTATTGGCTCTGCATATATCGATAGACAACTTCAGCCTCCGAATGACGATCGAATGAATACAGCCCTAGTAGGCTGCTGCGCAGTGCGGTACGCGGTACGGCACGGAGGCAGTGACGAAATGCGGCCAGGATTCTACGGGGATGGGAGATATTTGTGATTTGACTAGGTATCGATATGATCCATGGACCACTCGAGGCTTGTGAGTCACGCTGTAGAACGAAGTTCCAGTACACGTTGATATGGCATTGATACAGAATGAATACATGTAGTACACGCACGCTCATCCACAACTTTGGCTATTTTATATCCCAGCGCTTCACAATGATCGCTGTCGCGTTCGAGTTGCCGATCAGCCCAAGGCCTCAAAGTTATGACGTAGATTCGCGGAACTCACTATCTCCAGATCCACCTCAAAGCTGCAGAGTTCATCAACATACGTGACATGCCAGCAGACCGTCGCACGTACTTTTGCTCCTCCCACAGGAAATGTGGACACTGGAGGCACACCAATACAAGTAACTCCCAGTCGCCGTTCTATCTACAGGTCGCACAGTACTAGGGATCGTTCTGAGATGGACTCCTGGCCTCCCTTCAAACATTCCCATGGGTCATCTCGCGATGATAATGGCCGTATGAATGAACTTGAGCACCAAGTCGAAGGTTACGGTGCGCTGGCAGCTGAAGAGAACTGACTCAATGGGCCGTTGAGACATTGTTGCTGGCCCGAGACCCGTAGGTTGTATTATTTCGCATTAGAGATAGTTGCTTACCAGTTTGTCAGGAATCAGGGTGATGACTTTGCTCCTTTCGAACAAGATCATTCGAGATAGTCTTTCGGGCCGAATTGAGATGTTACTTGTACAACTGTCGAGATACCATCATTACCCTGAACATTCCCAGTACCACCATACCAGCCTCGGAGTAGCACCGCCAATTCACCAGGGCATCTCACGGCTCAGTTCGGTCGCAGTGGCGCCAATGCACCGGTCAATGTTACTTGATGGCTCTGGCGACACACGTTCTACTGCTGCCTAGCACTCAAAGATCAAGGCCATTTTTCCCACTTCCTCAATCATGTATTGCATGAAACTCCCGATGACGTGCCCCTTCCCAAATCAATGACCGTCAACAATGGGAAAAAAGGGAACTTTTAGTTGTGTAAAAACCAACAGGTGCGTTGAGCGGCCAAGTGAATCACCTGTACCGTAACGTGTCGTAGTCCACTTGCAACTCACTCGATATCTAGAGGATTTTGCTGCATCGAATGGGGATGACAGCACGAAGGTAGAACATCTCAGCATGAGTTTTGCACTCGCTTTGCAATATTCACAATCGCTCTATACATGGCCTTACTGTGACACGCTACTCTTAATATAGTTAATATAGACGGCCTTACACGCTAGATCATTGTACATACACACTAGATGGACGTTTGTGTGCTATGTGCGTCTAGTGGATTTTGACTGGGAACTACTCCTAGCTCTCTATGATCATGGGACAGGTGATATTATTGCAGCGAGGCTGTGCAGCATTGCATCGCGAAAGCGCGCCCATGATATTTTAGTAGTTGATAATGAAATTACTCATACTCATAGTGAGAAAGGGCTTGTGGCGTTCTCAATACATATGACACGTCAAGATTGCTTGGATACTAGTTTTACAAATCATGCTTAAATCGAACGCCGACTTTTCTATTTAATACGACTCGAGTTCCGTTCAAAAAAAATAAATCCTGCACACTATCTCTGAGTCAGCGGGGCGAAAAAAATCGCGAATGAAAGTTAATACATACCTGTTCGAGTTGGGTGATTAGGGGGGTCTTGCACCAACACTCAAGGTACCCGGAGTGGTAGCCTTGACTGCCTCCAACTTGTTCATTTTTTCCATCCAGTTCAGCATTCTTGGAGAAAGCAATTCACCCTCCGGTATTGCTTTCAGGTCTGCAAGCAGCGGGAACAAAAAGAAGTCCGCCCAGCTCAGCTGGCTTCCGAACACGTAGCCCTCGCCTGCCATCAGTTCTTCCAATTTACCAAGTAGTCTTTTAAGATGCTCTACACCCGGCTTGATTTGTTCGCGAACCGCAGAGTCTGTAAGTTTGCCCTCGTCGGTGGCGGCTACACGGGGTTTCACGACCCCTTTCTCGACAGCAGGGAAACCTAAAGCATGAAATTAGTACCATAGGCTCCATCTATCTGACTAAAATTTGACCATGCGCTCCGACAAGGACTCACAAACTCCCACATCTGTTCTTCGATGATTGCCTTCCCTTGGCCCGCTGAAACAAGCAAGCTGGGTTCTGGTGCAACCCTGTCAATGTAACGCGCGATGGCTGCGCTCTCGCGCAACTTCAGGTTGACTGTCTTCCCATCAATTTGGTGGATGATCAGGGTGGGAAGGAACCCGAATGGATGGTTGTCATATGCTGTGTCTGAGTGTGGAACACATCTAACTTGAGTGAAGGGTATTCCCTTATGATTCAATGCAAGAGTGATAGATCGGGTGAAGGTGCTGAATGGCGTCCCAATGATAGTGTAGATAGGTTGGGTCATGGCTGGTGCTGGAGTGATCGATTGGACTACTCAGCTTATTTTAATCATCTCGGTAAAGAGCGGCTAGTTAGCTAGTGTCCAAGCACTCGCCTCGTCCGATGATGGTGAGAACCTGTTAGAGACATTGGATTTTGACAAACGTGTGTGTGCGAAAATAATGACGACTTCATGACAATCGCGGACGGTCGCATGACTGAACCAGAGTTATATAAAGCTAAGAAGCTGTGGGTCTTGGAGTCTTCGGTTTTAATCTCCGATCATCACATCATGCATCTTAGCACATCTCTAATTAACACAAGTCGGAAACAAAAGTTACAAAACACAAATTCAAGCTATCGGGTAAGAAGTAGTACTACAAGAAGGTCAAACCTGCCGCCTACTAAATTCCAAATTTAAAGAACTACGATGTTGCAATTTACTGCGAAGATGGTTAGTGGGAGGCAACTGGTTGACCGGGGGCCATCACCTCACCTTTACGCGGCAATCACCTCAGAGTCACTGAGTCTTTCATATGGACATGGCGCCGGAACATTTTCATCCAGCAAGAAGTACTGCTTGGACTCCCGCGATCCTTCATCGCCGTAGTTCTTCAGCTCGGGGCTGACAGGGATGGGATCGTACTTGGCGAGGAGGGCGCGAACTTTTGCAAGTGCACCCGCGCGCTTTGCATCAGTGCTGAAGAGAATGTCAAAAATCCACTTTGGCTGGAAGACCATGGTCAGGCCCGGCGCATAACGCGTGCGCCTCACTTGGTGGGCCGGGGTTTGGATGACAGTGAAGAATTGTTCTCCGCCAAAGCAGAGGCACCATCTATCTGTGTCAATGTCGCGGGGTACACTTGAAGGCCAGGGTTTTTCATCAAGCTTGGCGAGACCGTTGAGGAGCTCCCAGAACAGAGTATTGTATTCCTCTACTGTTCGTGTGTTGTTCTCATTTTGTTTGGCAAGAAGAACGAGGGAGGTGTTGGGGCCAAGCTGGTGAGCTTGAGGGAGGTATGTGGAGAGCCCCTTGGCAATGGTGCGGATATGGCGTGGGTCTGAAAGGTCGTCTGAGTCGATGAACAAATAGAGCTGGTCGTCTGATTTAAAGCCCTTTGTAGCGTAGATGCAGGGGAATATTAATTCTTCATCGAGGAGAACTGCCTTATAGTCTTCGTAAGCATTACGCTGCCACGTTCCTTGTGGATATGCAGCAGTGACTTGGGCTCTGAAACGGATGAAATATCAGATTGCGCCCTTGAAGGGGTGCACACATCCGTACCTTGTCAAAGGAACACTCTGTTGGTCGTTTCGTTTACCACCAAATACAGCTTGAATAAAATCCTAGTCGTTGATTGTCAGTTCATTCATAACTGGTGACCAAAAATGCCTGATACGAACAATAATGGAGGATAATGTATCACGGAGCGTCTTCGGTACACCTCGAGATTTCATCGAGACAACATTGGCAAGAAGTATAATCAAAACGCCGCCAATGAGCTGTGCAGCTAGAGCATAGACGTTGAACATGATTGAAATTGGGGTGTTGAAAGTTGGAGTGCTGGAAGCTGAAGTGCTGAAAGTTGAAGAACTGGGGAATGTACTGAGGAATGTACTGAGGAATGTCTGGTAATGTTGGCAGAGTTTTTATAGGTCTCAAAGTCCAACTCGGACGATGCTGATTTGTTGTCCAACTGAGAAGCATCGTTACAACTCAAGGTCAAATTATTGCCTTGTGAAACAGACTGTAGGCCTCGGATGACGGCACGCAAATGATTCACTGGGCGTGCTTCCCATACAATAAGTCCTGCAATGTTAGAGCATCATCAATGACGCCGGAACAGTGAGAATGTCGACGTAGTGATAGCTACATCTTCATTTGGGAGATCTTACTAACTCTTTCACTTAGTAAGGTTTTGACTGATTAGCTATGCTTAAGCCTGTGAGAAAGATTATCATATACATGTATGTTGAGCACGTACTGCAATTTGTGAACATCTGGCGTCCGAGATCGTGACTTTTCGGTAACCTACTTTACTCCAGTAGTTCGTACATGATTTCAAGCCAAGAGGAGCTGCTGACCACATGCGCCACGATGGTTGACTACACCCGGGACCGAACAACGTTCACGGTATATCATCAAGATCCCAAAAACAAGCCGACACTGATCACAAACCAGAAACGTACCTAATTCCCTGAGAACACCAGCCCCTTTTAAAGCGGATTCAACAACTCGAAAAGAATGCACGTTGGCTCACCGGATGCAGTGGATGGACAAGAAATTTGGTCCACCCATGGGTCTATCCGAGGAGAACAAACTAGTATGGAATATATGTGCCCTGGCGGAAGCAATAATATCAGTTTCAAGCGTGGCGTTGTGGCGTAACGCCAGTTCAACCTTGGACCATGCCGGATTTTTGCCATCACAACCCCCTCCCTGATTGTTTGAGGTGCATCGCCAGATGGTTTGTCTGCAACAGTACCTGCAATCTGCATGTGCGGAAACGAAAACGACGACTCGGATCACAGCCGTTTTTTTGAATCGTCAGTTCGATGATAATCAGAAATTCCGGGCCCCCACATTCGTGGCAGCACTCGCTACCTCGAACTCGCTATTATTGCACATGCCGACCTTCCAAAAAAGCCCCACATGACCAAGCTGATTTTTAGTGCAATTAGGATTTCGTAGTATGGGGAAAGCTTGAGCTTGAGAACCAGGTGAGTGGTGACTCCATTAGGCGTGTGGTACTAGGTAACGCCAAAAGGTATATACGACCATAATATTCCTACGGCAGTACTGGACCTGATTTTCTCATACCTGATTGCAGCATGTGCCGAACTATTCGCAAATATGGCGATAGAAGCCTATCATGAAATGAGCTGGAACAAAGGGGTTGGCAACTTTGACGTTGAAGATGTAGTCTCTACAATTTTCATATGCATTTATTACACGTTTTTCAGTGACATTCTCTTCAAGTCGAACCTCCTCCATTTGGTTCGCTTGCTTGTGCGTGCACGAAGCCATTACGAACTTCCATCTTACTGTGCAAACCTCACAGGTCACGATGTGCATGCGCGACGGACTGCAAGTCTCAGAGCACATGATTTTGAAGTTAAGAATAAGCTTGCGAAAAGACGGCTTACAAAAACCGTCTGCGGGGTAGATTGAAGCTGAAGGCAACACATAAAGGGTCCATAGGCTGTTCGTAGTAGCCGTATGGGAGGAGTGATGTGGCCGCCGTTGAAGAAAAGAAAAGGACGAACGTGCCAACATAGCTTTTGCCATTCTGACAAGTGTAATAATAGAAACAATCGGCTGCTTGACTGAGAGCATGTATGACCATGGCATACTACTGAAGACTCGTAGGATGATTTCTGTGTCTCAAAGGATGAAATGCATTGGCAGAAAACTCGGTTTCTGTGAGTACTCCGAACAAAGCTCGTTGTCAACAATTATGTAATACACTGAGAATATTAATGATGTCGTGAGAAACGGAAATAAAATCCGGAAACACCGATGCTTCAGCTTCGTTCCGTGGAACATGTAGTAATGCATGATGTTCAATTGATGAAATGTTTTCAAGCCTCGCACGCACATACTCTAGGTGCGTTAGCAAATTGCGGTGGTCACATTTGGCTTTCATTCCCTTGTTGGAACTAGAAAGATCAAGTTAACCCATCTGCACTCGCGACGACTCGCACGGGAGTTTGACGTGTCCGAGTCAAACAGGTAAGATAGCAAGCCAAGCTCTAGGTTACTGAGCATCGCTACGGCGTTCCGCTTTCATTCCTGAAGGAGCAGCTCTCATATTTGAAATCTGAAGATCTACTACGTCCCAAGTCACCCATATCCGACACTTTGCCTGGGCTTTTGCGCACTTTCTTGTGCTGTCGTTTGGACCCTTGTCATGAAGAGGTGTCAGCGGTACACTGGGCCGTCCCTCCCGCATGCCCTGACTCATCAATTGTAACTTCCGTGTGTTGATTGACACTGTATTTTCCGATATATTTGAGACTGGTGTGGCATATACCGCGGACAAGTCGAATGCGGCCATCCTCCTCGGTGACCAAAGTTGTTACGCGAGTTGATCCTCTCTCATCACTTCCGCCCATCCAGACCCGAGGCTCTCTGCGTTGTGAGACACTCCCACCCCACGCTTGTCTCCATACTCGCACGGTCTTCCTATTTTCTTGTGCTTACTCTTGTTCAGTTCAAAATATATCTGGTCGATTTCCTATTGAAACATAATTGAAGGTAGGGCTCATGTCAAACTATGCACTGATCGTGTCATGTATGACCAATGCGTGACTGTGTCAAATGACGCCAGCCAGCTTTGAGACGCAAGGCCGCATAACAGCCTAAGCATAAGGACAAAATCGCGTCCTGGAAATCAGCAAGATAAATGTGGAAACAACTTGATAGTCCTTGAGTTTTTAATACGACAGTTGGATACACCATAATGCCAGCTTACTGACACATCAGTAGTTTTGAATTCGAAAGATGATCTACCATAGTATGGCTCGACTCCTAATGTGTGTCAACACGGGACATTAACCTGAAGCAGTGCCAGATGCCCTCATAGGAGACACCGACCCCCTGCTGTCCTGAGGGTTCAGCAAGATCTTCACGACTTCAGACAGATGATCTTATGATGGCCTTTGAGCGGCGCCCACCTTGCGTGCCGGTATAATATACCACACCGACGGACCATTTACGCCATTGTGCACTAAATATAATAGCGTACTGACTCCGTAGAATCTCACACGCCCATTTCTTTCCTCTTGTTTGATAGCTCTACTGGAGATATGGCAGACGCAAAGGTTTGGTTCAGTGGGTGAAAGAAAACCCATCAGAATCTTCATGAATACTGATGTCTCGCTGGCACATCTAGTTACTGGCACGTCGTCAGGATTCGGGAGATCGATGACTGAACTATTGCTCAACAAGGGCGACAAAGTCATAGCGACTCTTCGCCACCCTGACGCTTTATCAGATTTAGCAGCACAATTCCCATCTTCCCAGCTCTTAGTCATTCAGCTCGACGTGACCAACAGCGCGGGAGTTTCGGCTGCGTTTGCCAAAGCAAAAGAAGCTTTTGGAAGAATCGATGTTGTGTTTAACAATGCAGGCCAATCTGTAATGGGAGAGCTTGAGTCCGTAAGCGAGGAAGAAGCCCGTCCGATGTTCGAAGTGAACTTCTGGGGTGCTGTGCACGTGAGCAAGGAAGCAGTGAAGTTCTTCCGGGAAGTGAACAAGCCAATCGGTGGGAGACTACTACAGGTCTCGTCAAGGCTCGGATTGGCAGGCGGTGCGGCGGGCGCCTTCTATAGTGCATCGTGAGTATTCTAAATCATGTGGCATGCTGTTTTTAAGCGATAGCATTGCGACAGAAAATTTGGCAGGTGTAATCAAATTCTTGAGAGTGGATATGCTAACCAAATCATTTAGCACTGGAAGGCCTGAGCGAGTCCTTGGCAAAAGAACTTGATCCTGCGTGGAACATAAAGGTGACTTTAGAATATTTGACGTATAAAGATTTACCAACCTTTCGTTTCCCCAAGGTCACAATAATTGAGCCAGGTCCATTCCGTACCAAGATATTCAAAGACAACCTACGCCTAATTTCCCAGCACCCTGCGTACACCAATCCCGATTTGCCCAGTTCCCAGTATCGACAATTCGTCGCGTCGGACAATATCGATGGAGATGCAGACAAGGCAGTGGTGGCCATCGAGAAGTTGACCCACCTTGATGATGTTCCTATGCGCCTGCCACTGCACAGAAGGGTCGTTGTTTCAGCAAGGGAGAAAATCAAGAGCCTGACTGAGGACGTGAATAACTTTGAAAGTTGGTCTGAAGATCTTTACCATTGAAATGTATGCAGTGTCGTCGGTTTTCCTACCTTTTCGAATAGCCTCATAGGCTTTATGTAGCAATCTTCCTCTGTGGAGAGACTACTACTATGTATAACAATTGTAACAGACGTCTAGATCCAGAAGCGGATAAAACAAGTCTGCAGACTTGTTTTATCGGAAAATGCCGGGAAGTCAATCAATAAGGTAGACTTTGCGCAAAACCAGCAAACCTCACGTGATAAAGCGTGATAAAGCGTGACAAAACCATTGATCCTGTATACGAAGGGAAACAGGACTAGTTCAAGAAAATCAGAGACGGATACATTGTAGAGGATAGCTCTAACTACAAATCATCCGTTCCCGATTGTTTGTTAATGCCGTGTTGAGAGAGAAGATGTGTATTCTTTAGTCTACAGAGGTAATCAGAGTTCCACTAAGTCCAAATTTGAATGACCTGCCGCCGTGCATGCCGTTAGCGATGTCCGGAGTGTCTTTTCCACCCTCTTCACCACCAGGATGCCCAAGCGCTCATCAAAGGTGCGCTCGGCCCTTGAAAACCTTGGGCAGTATGCAAAGAAGAGGAAGGTTTCAGCACAAGCAGACAAGGAGAACAAGGTGAATATAGGACATACTCAAACTAAACGGGAGCCAAGCTGCTTGGGCAGCGAAGAAATATCGTGGACATCGTGTTCTTCCTGATTCAATTCTCACCGAGCTCGATGCAGCACTTATAATCTAGGTAAAATTTGTTTAGCATTTGCATATAGTATACAACACATACATATCACATACATATCATCTACGTTATCATCAAACTACACTACTACTTACTTACTCTTCGCAGTTTATCTGCGCTGTCCATAATGGGATTTCTCGGTCTCGAAAGGATTACCCGTCCGGCCAACGTACATGTCACACCTTGGTCACACCACGTGAGGTTTGCTGGTTTTGCGCAAAGTCTACCTTATCATATTATCATCCCGCGATTCCCGCCTGCCCACTGATCTGAGTCAACACTTCGAAACTTCAACATCCGTCCTGCCTGCCTGCAGTTGCCATGAGGATATTTGCCCTCATCTCTCCCGATCCCTGCAAGTCTATTAAATTTGCCTGTAAACACCATCATGGTGTCGTTGAATATCTGCTCCCAGTATATACTACTGCCACTCCAGGTGACTAGAACAGCGACGGCAAGCTGACAAGGACGACGGGAATCACAGGATTGGCGTGACGGTACATGACATATATGACCGGATGTGTGATGGTGGCTGATGTACTAGACGACAGGGCAGTCGCAATGATGTAAGACAAGAGGCAGATCTTTGACCGGCTGGACCTTTTCGACCAAGCATCCCCAGACATTGCCCAGACGTATCCACCAGACTTTGGCGTGGGGCCTCCGCCGATTCATTAAAGACTGTCCATTTCCTACACGTCATCCTGTTTGTCCGGGCGCTTCGGTGTTCCCTGAAAAGTCTAATGTCGAGACCATGTTTAGCACAGACCTTTGAAGGAGGTTGACCGCTAACATGTGAATGACGAATCAAATCGACATTCCAAGCGGTGTCCCTAATACGAAGGAATGTCTATCTTCTTTTGATAGCTCTGGCTAAAGAAGACTATGCGACGTCCGGATTTCGTACAACTGGGACATTGTAGTATGTTTTGATCACTTTACAACAACATTGTTTTCGGGTTATTTTTTTTTGCAGGTGAAGACAAAAATGCTCTGGGAACCACAGTCCAGTGTGAAGTCCCTGGATAGCTCTGCACCTGTGTCTTTGAATGGTGTTGTCTGACCCGGAGTCGGGTGTCACACGCATTGAACAAGTTGGGATTTATTCCACCAAACCTTGATAGATCATCGGACATCGCGTCTGTTGGTATTCGAGACGATCGGCCTAGCGCGAGGATGATATCATAACTTTGCACTCGCTTACTGTTGTAATCTAGTCCAATGGATCTCGATGGGTCTGATTAATCGACGCTCCTTACGAAGTCTGAAAGCATTACAGTCAAAAACTGATTCATCATTCTACATCGAAGTTTCTGGTTCCATTATATTCATCCGAAGATGATGATGATTACAAGATTCTTGTCCAAAATTGTAAAAGTAAACAGCCCGTCAGAACTCGACCGATTTTGTGTGTATTTGATGGAGATAAATACTTAATTTCATATCGATAGACCAGAATTCATTTTGTTGGTCTTACTGCTTCCCTGGATGAACAACTTGAAAAGCACCGTATGGACGATTCAGTGGTTGTCAAACAGCAATAGGTCATTAATGCATCTGCTCACATGTCGCGGCTGTTGTAATTATGATTTTCGCAATATTTAAGCAAGAGAGACCACTGGCATTGGGTGCCATGCATATATGGCATCCATCATATCATGCTGCGTTGCTGCACGTTCATAAATTAACTGTTGTTTTATATAACTACAAAGCTGTACAATGTATCAAAAGATGTGACAGTCGCGAGCTGAGGGAGGTTGTCAAAAGTAGCGAACTTCCAAATCCTTTACCATCATGCCCAGTGAGAGTATCCTACCCTTCCACCTGAATAGTATCGTAAATGGTGGGACTCTGTTGTCTTTTCAGCTCCACAAGTAAAGAGAAGCAGTAAGACGAAAAAATGAAATCTGGTCCATCAATGTGGAAGTAGTTGCAAAGACGCAAATACCCATTATTTTGGGTCTAAAGCGTGACATTTACTCCCTTCGCAATGGCTTGACCTAAGGTCTCATTCACATGCTGAAAGAGCTGGCACTGCTTGGTGCGGATAGCCATGTCACTAGCCTGACCGAGATGGAAGATAACATTGGAGATCAAGTTGTTTTGATCACGTTCAGATAGACCATTCCACTGTCATGGTTCAATCAGCGATTAAAAGGCAAATTGCGCATAGTGCGATTGCTACGTACGAAGATCCTGGGAAGATCGAAATCTATCTCGCTGGGTGTGCTGAGGTACTTGACGGCGCCGCCAGTCCAAATGGTGTGATTGTCATCATTATATGGCCGAGGAGCAAGCCCAAGCATATCTTGCTGCGACCAAAAGTTCGGGCGCTTTCCCTGGTTGTTGAAGCTCATGGCACCGTCACGCAAGAAATTTGCTGGATAAACTCGATTTAGCATCACACAGCGCGGTGGAGCAAAGTTACGAACCGACGGGATTGAGAGGGGCATTGACCTGTTATTCACAGTTTCAGGCACGACCAGGTTGTCACACGATGCTACTTACAGGAAGTTGTTTGCTGTTGATTCCAGTGCGGTATCGCTGGGCATCTAGATGAATGAAGTTAAGTAGAAGGTTTCAAAATTATGTCAGAAAGCAAGTACTTACCACCGTAAGCGAACAATCGTGCTTGCAGTGTGGGATCTGCGCTAGGCTCGAGACCATAAGGCTAGGTGAAATCAGCCTTGTTGGTTCGCGGGGTTTTAGAAAGACAAACCATATTGGCAGGGTCAAAGCCAATTTGTTCGATCTCGGCGAAATAATTAGTCCTATGAGAAAAGGTCAGTTATGGTGCATGAACATCGAAAACCACACATCCGTACGGGTTCTGCACAAGGGTAATCCGACCAATTTCCTGCAGAGGTACATCTTCTGGGAGCCATTCTAGAAATAGAGATGTGAGTGTCAAGAATATAGTTGAGGACAGTGAAATGTACCCTTGGTAAGGTCTAGGACGTTGTCTGAGAGAAAATACAAGCGTCAGCCTAAAGAAACCAGATAAGACCGGGCATCAAACATTTATAATTCTCGGCTTGCTCAGCCGTCATGGTTTGCCAGTAGACTGTCCAGCTTGGGTAATCTCCAGCTGCAATGGCGTCATAAAGATCTTGAGTGCCAAAGTCAGGGTTCACGCCAGCGAGCGCGATGGCCTCGTCATTAGTGTTATTCCTGATACCTTGATCCGTCATTACAGTGGTCCTGTATTATGTCGACGGTCAAGATACCAAGCACGGCAGTGACCACTTACTTGATATAGACCCATGAGTCATTTCCCTTCACAGCGCGGAACGTGTTACCACTCCAGCCACTCATATGCCTGGGGACTGGTGAGTGAAGGAGAGTACACGCATAGTCCATAAGATACATACCTGTAGCCGTAAGGGGTCCCGAGGTCAGACATGGTGCGCATGACCTATCACATATTGATGTTAGCAAAGATCATCACTTGATTGGAAAAGTTTTGCGGGAACGTACCTGGTACATTGATTCATTATTCGCGGAAAGGTAATCTAAAAAAATGTAAAGCCTGCACATCAGAGTGGCTGAGTTGTCGCTCACCCCAGAAATTCTGGTGAGGTGTAAAGTGAGTGTGAGTGAAGGCTAATGATATAATAAGGAAAATATACATTGTAATCCATAAGGTTTGTCTGAGGATTGCGTTTCTGAGAATGGATGAAGTCTGGATACACGTTCAATATAACAAGCCATGCAGTAATTCGTTATACTAACGAGGGAATTTTGCCGGATCGCGAAGCCAGAAAACAGGGTGGTTTAAGAATACCCAGTCCAAGATTCCGTCTTCTGTGCGCATCCTAAGTTTAAAATAGCAACACAGTGAGCACTCAGCGGCAGTACAAAAATAACGCATTTACTTAAACGCGAGCCCTCGCAAGTCTCGAACAGTATCCGAATTGCCCAAATTACCGGCAATTGTAGAAAACCGGGCAGTAAGTGGGGTACGCTTGCCAACCTCCGAAAAGAGTGTCGCCATCGAGTAGTTCGCTGCCACGGGTGTGGTTACTTCAAACCAACCATGGGCACCTGCGCCTTTTGCATGGATGGTGCGCTCAGGCTTTACAAAAAGCTCATTAACAGTGGCATTGTGGAGAATCCTGCGTGTCTTACCACTCTCTCTCGGACAAAGTGAGCCAGTTGTTCGATCTATGATGTATGTTAGGAAAGTTCGATGCTACTCCAAAGCGATCCCTTGCCAGGCTAGTAGATGAAATCAGAATAGGTCCAGTCGTTCCTAGTCTGTCGGCCATGTACGGATTGGGATATCTGCACGTAACATGCTTGTTATTTGTGAAGTACGGTTGGGGAGTAGCTAACTTACGCTTCTCCACCAGATAGGGTGTAGTCGAGTTGAGTAGAAGGATCATTGACGATCGAATCTTGCACATTTGGACCTTGATAGATATCGAAGTAGGGCTGACTTGCGTCACGCTTGGCTTGTTCAGCGTGCGCAATGGTCGCAGCTCCTGAGAATAGAAGCGAAGCAAAGACAGAGAAGTACATTCTATCAATGAAAGGAAGTTGGATTACGAGAATTATAACTCTACACATTATTTATACGGAAAGCTCTGGACCTGCAGGCTGAGCATGCGACAAGAAAAGTTGTATATCTGCGCAAAAACCCTGAGATGGTGAGAAACTGTCTTTGACATGAGTTAAAAAACAAGGCGGCCTAGCAGGAAATCAAGAAATGACCTTTGTCTTCTCCCCACAACGGTTTGAACCGGTGGTGACTATTCATGATGCCGACAGTGAGAGTTTACTTTGGGGGAAAGTTACGGTGCCGTTCGACTAAAGCGCCGTATTGTAGCCGTGTCCCTGGGAGTAACTTAGGCTTATAATACTGCAATGTAGTCCAATTGTTGTAAGCAATAAGATGTAGGCATGCAACTTGCCTGGAGCTCTGAACCACACAGTATAATAAGATGCGGCCGCAGTGACTGCACTAAGATGAGCAGTCAGATTTTAGGGTGTGACATGTGGATATTTGCTTAGGTATCATGGTACTGGTGTGACCGGGAGCGGGGAAGGTCAGTTTCTGTCGGTTGAATAAAAGCTGACCGGCATGTCACAGTACGATATTACATAATCTAACTCGTGACATCAATGACGGTTTGTCGGCAGACTCGGCCTCGCCATTTTGACTCCCTCCCTGAGCCTGTGGTATTGTTCCTTACCCAACTCTCGAAATCAAAAAAGAATTCCCCTCGAGCACTTCAACTTCGTTAATCCTCTGAATTGTCCAAGGGATGATCAATGCATCCGGGTTTGAAGCTTGATGGTGGCAGTTGAACTGAGAAGCAGCCGCTTCAAGAGCATTTGAATGCCGGAATTTCAAACTGTGGACCTATATTACATCCCCGGTTGTCACCTAGTCTAGGACACCCTGGAGTTCTACCGTGGATTAGGTACAACCAGTTTTGCCGAGTAACACGGGTACGGGTACGACTCGGAGGCTCTGCAAAAATTTCGAGGATTATCGATAGATAAATTTCCATGCGACCTCAACTGCAGTCTCTCAGATTCATTATGCATAGGCTAAGCGCTCACATGGCACAGCTCGCAAGTCACGTTTGCAATTTTTGCGACCTACCGGCATTCTCATGCCCACCGACAAGCGATATCGAACTTGATGCATTACCGGCCAAGAACACACGTAGTTGTTAGCGGTAAGCCGACTCTCGTGTTAGAGTCTCCCACCAGAAAACAAAATGGCGAACAAAAGCTGATATCGCGTATCCTGACAATTTTTGGGACAAAACCGACGACGAAATTATATGATGTCCCCGTCTTCATTCAATTTCATTCACAAATTTTAACTACATCTAAAGCTTAATTCCGCTGCATATGATCACTTCACGATGTCATGATCACAACGTCGCTTGAAAGCTCACAGCGGCCGTAACTATCTCGAGTTCAAAAATTTACATGCCTTATTGACCCTGTCAACCACAAGCCACATCACCGAAGACGCACACCAGCTGGACAAGGGACGAAAAACCTTAATCTGGGCATTGAAAAAATGTGCTCAGTGGCGTGTGTTTTGACAAGTCAAGGTCTGAATGCGAAGGATGCCCGTCAAACTCTTAGCGGCTCAGTATCAGAGTGTGAAAGTACTGACGCGGACGGTCTGACGAGTGAAAAGAAGCTAGAGATGTGCCTTGCATCCAAATTTTACAGTCGCACCGCCAAAAGTGCTTATCGTTAGTATCGGGGGCAGAAAGGAATTGACCTCTTGGCAATTAGCAAAATGGCAGAATGGCGATTGGCAGAATCATTGACAGAAGTCGGCAAAATGTATTGTGAGTGTTTTACTCTTTTGACTATATTTCTACTACGACAAAAATAGGTTTGGCCCCTACGGAATTCAAGTCATATCTTCTGATATCAAAGTACATCACTGTTCCATTCCAGTGCACTCTCTGAGCCTTGATAATCTGAGTACACCAATCTCTTTATTTTCTGGCAGTTGTCACTGTCAATGGTCAGCCTCCCACGTCTCGCACTCAGATCTTTCAAACTCTTCCAGCAATTACCAATCAATTTCGGACCCACAAGATAGTCGTGGTCATCGGAGTCTGCTGCGATGGAAGCCGGCAATATTGCGACATGTTTTTTGGTCGATCAAATGTTCGAAGTGGTTGCTGTCGCAAGCCCCAAGTTGCCAAGCACTAGTTACATATGGAAAGTGATGATTCAAGTTGTTTTTGGTAGCAAAGTTGTCAAGCACAATTTTTGGACGGGCTTTGATGGTAATTGCCAAGTGCACGCCAAGAGATATGTTCTAACATACGTCAAAATTTTATTGTTTGTTAGTAGGAACAAATACCAGGGGTCCATGTTATTGTATTTCTGCCGACCACCCCTGACCTACTGCCAGCAATCCCCACTGGCAGGATGGCAGGATTCTGCCACCAACCCAAGGCTGCAAAGCGCTGTCACAGCAAAGATGAGTCTCCAAGTACTTACATCAGCTATATATGTAATACACTCAATCACTGACTCTGTTTGGTTGCCAACTTTGGGATTGACATGGACATATGACATACATAGTACTTACATCATCTGCCGGGGTTCTATCGAATGTGTCGGTTTTTACTCGTGGGAAATGCTCTTATGCTCACTGGATGCGCTTACAGTCTAGATTCGAGGATCAGCAGAATTGTGCATGTTCTGTGTCCACAGGACGAACAGACCGCCATTGCTAGAATCAAAATTTTATGAAGTTCATAGGACATAAATGACAATATAGACAAGCACCAATGCTATCACAGACTCGATGAATGTTGAAATCAAACCACGGACTGACAACACATGTGTCACTCCAACCTCGGTCACACAAGTCGAACGTTCACTTGAGCGACTCAGATCGCCCTCCGATTGATCAATTATCTGGTTCTATCCTATATTCCTTGAGTGTCAGTTGTACTGAGTGAGTCACATGCGACACACCATTCCTGTAGTATCTCTACCCCTATTGACGTTTTGAGAGGACTGTTGAAAGAGCTAAATAACACATCTTGTGGTGGAAGACCTGACTTACCGAACCTAGCCCGGACGTCCCATTCGTAGTTCTGCTTGCATCGGGCCGCGGAGTGCCAATGATAGGAGGTGCGTTTGATTGTCCCTGCGCCTGAGCACCTTGGAAGTTAGTGTCTCCCGAGAGTGCCTGAATATCTGCGCCGCGTCGTGATCTGGTAGTAGAATCTGGGTTGAGATTGAAGATATTTCTCAATATCTGTTCCAGTTCCTCGTCATTGACATCAGCAGGAGTCGGGCTACGACACTCGTTTGCCGTTGCACTCTGCATTGCACGCTCGCGAGCCTGATGTATAGCGAGGACAGTGAGTAACCCGACCTTCTCACCCTCCTCGATCGACATCTGACCCTCCCGCGTGCAAAGGTGCTTGTATTCAGGCAAAAGCAGCGATCTATCGATCTCATACTTGTTATAAATGGCGATCTTTTCTACGGGGTCCATCTTGAGATTCTGGAGCTGATCAATAGCCAGCTTCTTCATCTCAGGAAATTGCCACCTCGTAGAGAGCTCGAGTATGACGAGCCAGTTGTCTGATGACTTCCTGTCCAGTCTGTACTTCCTGTAGCCCGAAGTCAAGGACAATGTCGGTAGGAGAACTAAGTGAGGGCTTACGGGCTGTACCAGACCCAGAGGAGTGTCGCGAAGTGATCACTAGTTACGTCTTCGACCCGAAACGCGCTGTCATCAGATATTCCATCCTGGGGAACTTGTGCAAGTTCCTGGACGAAAACCTGAGATTCGCGCTCGAAGAAGGACCTGTGAACGCGAAAGAAGGTATTTTCAACCTGTGTACAAGTGGCGGTTAGCGCTCGCGAGATACGTTCAGGACATCGTAGCGTACGAGAAAGGTGATGTTGCCGTCTGGAAGATAAAACTCTGGGTGATGCTGAACATGCGAAACGCCGTGCTGAGAATCGGTCTCCATGATAGTATGGGCTCAGACGATTGGTGGTAAGCTGTGGGTTGCAATCTGGAAAGGCTGTCAGATATCGCCTAATTTATGTGTACGGGTTCGGCACTTCGAGACTAAAAGAGTCCCTCTGATTGCTCAAGAATAACACGTTCAATCACAAGTACAAGCACAGTCGCGCAATCCTAGCATTTAGAAGCATCAGTCGATCAGGTGAGATAGGAAGCTGTGGGTAGCCAAGTCTTCATTGAGAATGACTCGACGACAACACAGCTTCTGATCCAAATCCAGTGCGTACGACGCCTACAAAGGTGACCTTTTTCAATCAAGAGATAACGCACATCAGACACAGGCTGAACATGTGACCCTAGGATCTTCTAGGATGCACTGCAGTTGTAGGTCCAGCTTCCCGGAGTATCATGTAATGGTTCCATGGGTGACGTGCACTGAATTAGAGCAACTGCCTCGAAATGATACGTGATCGCTCGCGCCCAAATCCCAGATGGATTCGAGTTAGCAGTCTCGTGTTCCAGGACGAATATGGGTTGAGATACAGTATAGTGAAGTCATGGACAACACGGTCAGACTGTTATGAGGGTTGTGAAGTAAATCAATCTGAACATCATGTAGAAAAAAAACATCGTCGTGTGGCTCCTTCTGTCTATGATATGATGATTGAATAACATACATTCCCGAATCTCAATGAGATCCACCACGTGTTGACATGTCGACTCCATCCCTGCAGATCACGTTTGGATGTACTAGTTGTGTGGAGAAGGTCAGTGAGAACATGTGGGAAGGGGTCCCTAGACACTGATCAGTAATTCTGCTCTACTTACTAGTAACAACCGGAGCCCGAGTAATGCAATTGGTCCCATCATTAATATTGTGGGCCTCCCAATTCACACTCACACGACAGTTCGGCTCCATCCTGATGTTCGAAAAGCGCAGTCAAAATAAGAATATGTAGAACACTTCGACTGTTCGTGGGAATGATGATCCGGCAGGTACAACTTCAAGGAATTGAAGCCGTACCTGCAATTGCAAGGTTCCTTGGGTGCCTGCTACTAAAAATGACATTGCAATTTGCGACTCAGCGCACACATACACACCTGGCCACCGTGGCACGTTCCCATCTACAATTCGCGCCGCCCGTAGGTGTCGACTTAATTTAAATCAAAGAGAATGACATCGTCCTTTACTAGCAGCACGCAAATCGATACTTGGAGAAATTTAGATTTTCGAATTGCAAGGGATGTAGTACTGCGCAGTGCGAGAAATCAGTAATTCACAGGATGATCTATACTCTTATCACAACACAACGTATGATTACAATAGCTGTAATCAATTGGACAGCTCTTGTAGGTTCTGCCAAAATTTCTGCCATCTGATAGCAATGACAGTTCTGCCAAAACGATTAGAATTATACCCACCAGTATACGGAGGATATAAAAGCCGGTTATCGTCCTATAGTGTTCCTCCATACTCAGAGAGATCATTCGAGATTCCTTCCAGAAGATTCCATATTAGTACCTCGCAAGATGCATTTCTCCCTTGCCTGTTATTCCTTCTATGTCTGTCAGTGCATGTAGCAAATGAAGGGAAGTTTGCAACAGACGTGCAGCTGTTCAGGCTATGTTTGTAATCCTGACAGAGCGAGTATGAACAGGTCGCTGTTCATCCAGGATCTAAGCACATGACTCACCTGCGTGCCTTAGAACGGAGTCACGACCTGCATATATCATATGATCCAAATCGAGCTAGCAGCCCGAGCGACACGTTGCGACAGGTAGTCATGTTGCTCCTTTCGATTTGGTATCATGGTTGATATTTTTTGGATAGAATTTCGTACTGCTCGGGCAATGTTGATGTTGAACTTATCCAAAAGTGATCGACCATGCCTGATCTTGCTCGTCATCCACTGGGCTCGAGTTCGAGAGGCTGTCGAAACAAGCGATTATTGCCGCTGTTGATGATCAATATCGGGAGACTGTAAAAATGGAACGAACTGCGCTGATATTTCCTTACAATCTTGAATCTGTTCGTCTAACGTTAGCTTCGAAGCCTAGCTCATGGATCTGTCTTTCTGTGTATGCGCCTAGAATGAGCATCAACTTCTTAGCTTCGTCGCTGCGCAGGGTCACTGCAGGATCAAATGACTGAGCGGTGAGTGAGAGATCAGGATGGGGGACCAGAAGTTCGAGCGAACGTTCTGTGACGACGAAGAAAAGAATTGTCGATGAGCTAGCCCCAGGCTACCAAATACCCGAGGTAGTCTCATCAAGGTGTTCGGCATCTACCAACACCAGAGTAGTGTGGTTTCAACAACCGCCGCGGCACCGCCGGCCACAGTATTTGCTTCATGGTGTTGTCAACAGTCACTCACAAGAAAAAACGGATATATAAACAGGTGATTTTTTTTTGTATCTTCTGCGTGGTAAATTCACATGGCCGAACGTCATGTTGCAGTTGTTCGAAGTCGTCTCGGGGTCCGTGCTTCACCCAACCATTTTTGAGTGAGAAAGGAGGACAGATGTGACATATGTGCGCCTTTTTCACACCTATACCACAGCTGCAGTGAGGTGCACAGTTGACAGTGTAGGCGTCACTTAGTACCCAATGCAGTGGCTGCGGTTCTGATGCCTGAGGGCCTCAAGGTTAACGTTCAAACGTTCAATCTCCGCTTTCCTCACTTCTTGTTAAGTTGTTTCCCGCACGTTCGACATTGCAGCACCGTCAAATTTCAATATTCAATCCCGTACCATCAATAATTTATGTTTGATTCCGCTCTACCCATTTTGCATAATTCTGACCTTGCCTGCAATTAATGCACCATCTCAGTCATAGTTGTCTCGCTCTCTCCGCTCTCTGAGCTTGTACAGACAAGACTGTTTGCAAATCTTCTCCGTCCAAAGTTCACTGGCACTAAATGTCACATGACTCATAAACGGCCCGGGCGCATTCTCGCTTTCTAATAACCATTCGTACTGCATCTCCATTCTCTGGCATCTCATAATGAGTTCTCTCAATGGTTGGCATAAGGGTGAACGTGACATTCAGCAGAAACTCGGATTCCATGGAGCTGTATCTCAGTCTTGGACTCAAATCGAAGGAGAACTTCCTGAGCAGCACCGGAATTTCTACTCCACACGTCTCCCATTTATTCCTGTTACCACTCTTGATTCTAGGGGTCGTCCTTGGTCTTCAATACTCGCAGGTCCAAATGGAGAGATTGGGTGGGCTTCTAGCGAGACGTATGATCAATTGTCTATGCGGGCGAAGGTCTGGGACGGCGATCCGCTCAAGGCGAATGCGGACTATCATGCTGATTCTACAGATGCATCTCAGAGGAAGATGCTAATCGCTGGTATTGGTGTTGAGTTTTCAACCAGGCGCAGGAATAAGTTCGCAGGGTCGGTCAAGGCTATTGAAAAGCAAGGGGGTTTATTAGATATCTGCACGTCTGTTAACGAAGCTATTGGGTGCGTACAAAACTCTTGCTTGAGACGGCATATGCTGAATGTCTGCAGAAATTGCCCGAAATACATCACAATCCGCGACCTTGTTCCATTTCCACACACGAAACCTCGAGTCACCTATCAAGAACTTAATATCCCCCTAACTGGCCGCCTTTCTCCGGATCTCATCTCATTCATCCATTCATCCGACACAGTGTTCCTAGGCTCATCATACTCGGCCTCTGAAAAAGACGCACCGAGGTTTCCATCTCACCTCGGCATGAATCATCGCGGTGGGAGACCTGGGTTTGTTCGTGTACGCAACGATGGGCGTACTCTCATCTTGCCAGATTATTCAGGTAAGCACTGTTGTGCTCGTATACTTAAATCGATCACGAATCCCCTATCAACACCCAGGTAATCGATTGATGACATCCCTCGGAAATATAGAAGCCACAGCTCTTGCTTCTTTGACATTCCCGTCATTCACCAACGGATCACTCTTATACGTTACCGGAACTGCACATAACTTTATTGGCGCTCCAGCTCAAGCAATTATGCCTTCGCAGAATGCTCTCACTGCGATTGAAATAACAGGTTATATTTTTATCGAGGACGCATTGCCTGTCCGTCAGCGTGAAGGGACTGGGCCGCAGAGGAGTCAGTATGCCCCTCCTGTGAAGCTGCTCAAAGAAGAACAAGCTTCTTCCACGTACTTCAGCACCGAAGACACCATACATGCGACGCTTTCCCGTATTGCGCTTCATTCTTCCGATCTCGCCACATTCACATTTGAATGTCCTCACAAGCTTACTATCATCCCTGGCCAAGCCGCCATCTTTGATTTCACCTCTTTCCTCGGTGCATCGACATACAGGCACATGGCACCTGAGAACCCAAATTCAGTGAATGACGATCGTATAAGGACGTGGACTATTTCATGGTGCAGCTCATGGGCTTCGGCTGCAGACGGGATAGGCACAACGTTATCCTTGACAATGCGCCTGAAGCCTGGCGGTACTGTTACTGGGGCACTATTCAACATCGCCAACAAACTCTTAGCAGTCCGCCCAGAGTTGCTCGAGGACTCACGTCCGCTTGGACTAGACGTTAGGCTGGTTGGAATAGTAGGGGACTTCGTGCTCGAGGCCACAGACCCTCGCGAGGGTGCCAACATCGCGGTTACACGCGAGGAAGAACAAATGTCTGTCCGAGAAATTGCTCCAAGGAAGCTTCTTTGGATAGCCGGCGGCGTTGGAATAACACCTTTCCTCGCTATGCTCTCCAGCATTTCCTCATCCTCCGCCGCCGAGTATGAAATAACGCTCATTTTGTCTACGCGCGAGCCAGATGTGATGCTCGCTCTTCTTTCCAATGCCATCGAAGCCGCTTCCCATGAAGTCAGACTAGTCGTTCATGTCTTCTCATCCACTGAACAGTTCGAGAACTCCTTGCCCTCTTCTGTATCGCTTCATCGTCATTCTGGACGGGTCACTTCCTCGTTTATCTCTGACTTTGAAGCTGAATGTGTGTATGTTTGCGGCCCAGAAATATTCGAGCGAGAGGTTACCCAGGGTGTAGTTGGGAAGGTGAGAAGGGAGGGATTTACTTACTGACGTATGTCAATGTTTTACGCTCTATCTCTTGATTTTCTTTCAAAATGTAGGCAAGTTCTCCGAGGTCATGACCACATGCCCATAGACATGTTTCGTCTGCACAACCACTTTGCTTGGTCCTTGGTCACACGTCAGAGGCTAAGGCAGGTTTTGATATACGGCTCATTCGAATGATAGCACCTGTACTGCATATGATCCACTGGCTATGTTGGCGAGGATGGCGGAAACAAGGTGACCGAAGGTACATAAAGACTCGATGATAACGCCTGCCTGGATAGCGTAAGCGATGTTGCTGCACTAAACTGGTCTTGTTGGTTTTATCGTCCTCCGAGTCCTCGAAAGCTTGGTTTACCCCCGGTGATGGCGAAAGCTATCTAGGGAATGATACTGGAATTAAATTCGGTAGCGGCATCAATTTTTTTTGGACGTGCCTTTGTAAGGTGGAGCGCTCAAGAGTTCGCCGTTAGGCAGGGCCCATGGACCCCGGCCCCCTAATATTTTCCCCATTCATCACGCCTGAGTACTGAGCCACTCATCCCCAGATCGAGCAGGAAAATAGAAGTTACCTTACAAGGAAAAAATAATAAAAAGTGTTGAGACGCAATCGAGCCTCCTCCCACTCTTTTGCCTTCCCCGCTAGCCGAGTGGCTCGTCCCTTATGCTCAGACCATCGCATACGATTGCTTCACATTTTTTTGCCTCTAAAGGCAGAAACACGCGATGCAGAAAAAACAATCGCACTCGAAGTCCACATCACACCCGGTGGTTCAAAAGAAGGGAAAAAAATGGGTGGAGTTATCACGACACGCACACCATTGATTCATTCCAGCAATCTAAATCTACCTCGCAGATCATTCACAGCCGTTACTCTTATCTCAGAAACTATCACAAAATGCCTGCTGCCAGACGTAACACGGTACACTTGCAGCCTACCACACTTCATGTGTCTCGTACTCATGGCACTTTCTCTACAGCTGACTGCCCAATGCTCTGTCTGCCAAAGGGTCATTAGCCGCAAGGCCGATCTTCCTAGACATATGCGTACGCACGCTGAGAACAAGGATGAACTGTAGGTGACCCTCTATAGACAGTTTCTGACCTGTTGACTATCTTCACCAGTATGCACGCGTGTCTATACGATGGCTGCGATTACAAGACCCTACAATGGTCTAACCTCCAGACCCACATCAGGACCCACACTGGTGAACGCTGGAAGAAGTGTCCTGAATGTCCGTTTTCCACAACTGACCCAGGCAGCCTGACGCGACACCGCAAGTCAGAACATGGCTACAAGCCCAAGGCACGTCGCGCTCGCGACGACGGAAAAGCTACTCGCAGAGGCGCCGCTGCGCCTTATCCCTCCATTCGATTTGTGGAGCCAGAGGTAGGAATTCCAGCCTCGCTGTATCTCAATCACCTAACATTTTTTGAGCATGCAGGTCTCATGCCCTGGGGTGCGCTCTCGCCTCCCGAGTCCAAAAACTCCCAATACTCAGGGGAGTTCACGGCAATCACCTTCGACCAACTCATCCCCCATCTCTCTGCGACCATCATCTCCATATGTGGTCAGCCCTCTCAGCTCTCCGTGCCCACCCCGGACTCCTTCCAACCTTCGTCCATCCCCGCCGATCTCTCCGCTGTCTCCATCAAACCGCAGCTACTCTCTGCCGCCACGCACACGAAGCACGTTCACAATGCCGGATTTCAGTTTCAGTCCTAGCCCATCTCCAGAACCGATGTGAACAATGGATTACCGGTGGAATTGGAGGTAAATAGGGTTTGGGATTTTTTGAAGGCCGCTGTGAGTACCCTGAACATGCACTGTATTCGATGGCAAAGCCCTCGTCTATAATCGAATACAACGTATACTGAAATCTTCGTTCTGATCTTTCAGCATTACAATTACAGGTGGGACTGGAAATTATCATTATTTATATCACACTTGCATCTTTTGTATGTACTATCTACCCCACCTATCACGACCTTTAAATTACAGGATGTACCAGCGAATCTCATTACTATGAATTGATTAGAATCTTTTCTTTTGAATATGAACGCGATTGATCACGTGGATCTAAAATCACACCTTAGTTAGTCCAAGTCATTAAGTGGTCTTCTTGACATAACCACTACCGCCACCCGAGTCTGAAATGCACGCTGCCAGCACGTTTCCTTGAGCCACCCCATAGCTCTCTTCCACACTGTTTTTCTATATAAATCACCTTTATTTTTTTTATTTCTATCTTCTATCACTCTCACTCTCACCGTTTGACGATATACTTTCGAGTCAACGACATACAGCCTTGGTCATCTACTGCATCACAATTTGTATCAATTTTCATTTAATAACCGTATTTCATGTCCACGATCCTCTCCAGCTCGGAAACGACAAATACCTCACCGACTCCGATCAGTCCTTTCTCAAACTATTCAGCCGCTAGTGACGCTACTTCAGATGGTGAGTCACCACCATCTCGATCTTCTCTATTCTATTTTGGTGAAGTGCAATCTGACGAAATGAATTTTGATTTGTGGGCGTTAGAGTCACCCGACCTCGGGGCTTTCACCACTGTTTTTAGGGCTCTCAACCACCTTCAGCCACTCGTGCCTCCTCGGGGAGGTGCCCATATCTACACAGAGTTTGATACACCCTCTACCGACGCTGCCCCGCTCTCTTCACTTCCGACGGACTCGGAGTTCATAGAAGGTTCTACGGTATGGAACCAGAGCATGCTAGCGTCTTATCTCGCATCCTCGAGCTCTTCACACACGCGCTCGACGTTGACCAGCATGACCGCAAGCCCGCCCCTTCCGAATCTTGACAATAACAGTAACTTTGATGACTCCGGGGAGGAGACGGAAGGCGAGCTTGAACCACTCACGTTCACGTTCACGACACCTAGTCGATCACAGTCTCATACTTCGGATGCGGATCTGAGTCACGATCCTTCACTTTCCGATGGCGATATTGACTTGGGGGACCAACCCACTCTTGGTGACCTCGGCGGCGCATTTTCCTTCCTTGCTGCAGAGCGTGCCAGAATTGCTGCTCGCGATCGTGGCACAGGCAAAGATAGCTCCACGAGCGATGGCGCTTGGAGAAACGAGGCAGAACCTCGTCGTACACGAAAGCGGAGAAGGAAGAAGCCGAGGGTGATCCAACTCCTGCAGCGAGATCGAGAAAATGTGGAACAAGAGAGTACGAGCCACACCACAGGAACTAGCACAGTTCTGGGTGTATCTGGGACGAGCGAGATTATAGCTGTTTCCTCAAACCCAGAGCCCGAACCTGAGACAGAAGAGTCGTCGTCTGGCGACAATGGCGCTGTCACTATTCCTTCGACGCCTGCACACAAGTTGTCATTAGATAGGCTGCGCCACAGTCGTTCTACCCCATCATTGCATCTATCACAGATACCCACCAATCCCCAAATTCTCAAGTTACGCTGCCTTGCCCATAAACTACGACTCAAGTTCCCGGAGGACTACGACCGCATCACGGCGTTACTCACGCAGGATTTTAGCGGTGCCGATTCCGACTTCTCGGATCCTAGGGGTCCAGCACCGCGACCTAGAGATTCCTTAATTCATGTTTTCATCGACCAGTAAGAATTTTTCTCATTTGAATCCAATAGATGCTAATGTGACATTTCAGCTCGAATATCCTTATCGGGTTTTTAACCTATACTCGCCGTCATGCCTCTCACTCGGGTAGGAAGCGACGCCTCTCCCATGCAGCCCTCGCGCTCCTCCTTGAACGCGGACGCCCCATCACGCGGCGTTGCCTAGCGACTTCCTCCCCACTGTATCAACCAACAGACACAGCCGAACAACTCGGGTACGAAGTTTGCATTTTTGCGCGTGTGCCAGATAGTGGGAACGGGCAGTACCGTCGTCCACCAAGTGCCAACACCAATGCAGAATCGTGGCGCAAGGGACATGCGCGAGCGTCTTCAGACTCCGATAAAGGCATAGGCGGCAACGGAAGCACAAGCTTGGCTGCGTCTGGGAGCGGCGGACGTAATGGACGCGTCCGCTACCGAGAGCAGGGAGTTGATGAGTTGTTGCAGCTGAAGCTGCATCAGGCGATCGCGGATGCGGACGTGCCGCGCCCAGGTGCGACAATAGTGCTAGCAACGGGCGATGGGAATGTCGGGCAGTTCAGCGACCAAGGCTTCCTTGGTCCTGTGCGAATTGCACTGAAGAAGGGGTGGCGCGTGGAACTATATGCATGGGAGGAGGGCCTCAGCCGTGCGTGGAAGAAGGAGTTTGGGGAGGGCACGCCATGGAAGGATAGGTTCCGCATCATCAAGATGGAGGATTTCGGGGAGGACTTATTGGAAGTCGAATAGGGCAGTGAGCACTGTCGTCCATGTTTAATTGTTTTATCGAGATGTGTGTTCTTTTATAGTTGTGTATGTTGAGGTCACGGGGGGTTAGTCTTTATGCATCATGGTGACCCAGCGATAGCGTTCTTGGTCTATTCACGAGTTTGTATCTCAAGCAGTGACTTATGTTATAATAGGTTATGTAGAACATCGTTTATACGTAGTATCTACCATGATAATTACAAAGTCAAAGTTAACTCTTCTTCAACTCCCTGCCAATGGGTTTCACATGCGCGGCTTGCTAGAACATCCCTTCTGACAACTATTCTGCTTGACCAGCCCCCTCCCTCATGTCCGTCGGATCGCCGATATTTACATGCGCATGCATCCGACGTCACACTGATTTAATGTACTGATGCATGGGGGTCATGGACCCCTTTTAGAGAGGTCTCGCTTCCGAAGAGCTTGAACTTCGCAGGCTTTACCATAACGGACTGCTTGTCTGTGATTCACAAGGACGATTTTGATATTTGGAACTTCAATGACACTCATTGTGTAAGATGTATGTCTAATTCATGTCACAGGCTGCTGACATGTTTCTGCGGAGCACTTGGTCAGTGACCAGTTCAAAGAACTGGTGCTAAAAGATATAGACGGGGTCGACCTTCCACACACAGCGCAAGTTTTGTGAGTTGTTAGTTATCGTACTCCGAGACGCTTTCAATTTACCGAAACATTGGTAGGGAATTTGGCCTCCCCGTACTCGGTTTGAAAGTGCTTCTATTGCTTCTTGCGCGATAGGTGTTCGACGCGTGTTCAGGCCGTATGTAGGTGAGGTGGTGCGTGGCACTGATGTGGGTGATGGGCTTGCACCCACGCTTGTGCTCCTACGCCTTCCTGGCATACTGATTGATTTTATTGGAATTTGAGGTGAGACTGGTTGGTTTTGGGATTGTTGGAGGAGGATCGGCTTGGACGGGGAACGCCTGGTTATAGTAGGTCTCTACCCTTGTTTCACTTGTTATATCTGATAGGGATGTGCGTTTCCGGTGGTGTGTTTTAGTTTCTCATGTGTGGTCGGGTCTGGCGGAAGGGCAGGCGGGGGCGTCCTGGACCGGACATGAGCCCCCCTTCGATTGCACAGCATCAACCGACCTTTGAGGCGAACGTTATACAAACATGCAGAATCAAATTCAAAATCATAAGGAAATGTCAGTTCCATTCCCAATATTGATCATCGACAGCAATGATCACTCGTTTCAACAGCCTCGTGAAATCAAGCTTACTAGTCATGCACGGTCAATCGTTTTCAGATAAATTCAAACATTCATGTTGCCCGAGTAGTACCAAACAACTTTACTAATATTGACTCCGAACTAGGTATTGCACCGTCAAACATGATACCAAAGCGAAAGCAGAACACGACCCACTGTTACGACGTGCCGCTCGGGGCCTCGGGCTATTTGGAATATACTACGCGCAGGTCGTAACCCCATTCTAAGGCATGCAGGTGAGTCATATGGTTGAATCCTGGATGCACAGCGACCTTTTCATACTCACTCTGTCAGGATTACAAGTATGGCCATGACAGCAATCTGAACTATGGGCGCAATATTGTCCCGGATTGGCACATGCACTGACATACATGGATGCTGTCAAAGCAAAAATAACGGCGAGGAAGGAGAAATTCATTTCTTGCAAGGTAATATGGGATATTCTGGAAAGAGTCTGGGATGATATCTCTGAGGATGGGGGAACTGTATAGGATGACGACCAGCATTTATATCCTATGTACTATGCTCATGGGCGCGGTCCTGATCGATTTGGCAGAATTGTTACTGCTATCAGATAGAAGAATTTTCGGTAGAACGTGCAACAGCGTGTTCAATCGATTAAGACCATTGTATCATGACCTGGGATCCTATATTGCGTTGAGTGATTTCTGCCGCAGTGTACTGTAAGAATTACCAATCGTCTGCCGTCGGAATCTGCCGATTCAGGACCTCCATTTCACCGCTCAAGCGGCTCAACACTTGTCACCATTCAAATTCGCAAAGTTGCCCATCAGTCTGGAATCTGTCAACGACTTTATACATCTCTCGTTACTCTGTCTCCACCATACCATTCGTACATTCAATGTTGTTACTAACCTGTTAAAAGAGTTATAACTTAACTTAACTTAACCCAGTTAGTTAAATGGATTCGCGATTTTGGGAGGGTTAGTAGGGTTAATTGGGGGTCGCCAGATATTTAATCATTATTATTGATCTGTCTGATTCTCTTTGTGCCGTTCTCCTGGGACCGTATTGCCTCTCCAAGCTGCTCTGATGGGTAGGGAGAAGTCCTGGCTATGGAATCATTTTCATCAGGGAACTACCAAGGTCGAAGTCTCACGCGTCATCACGAATGGGCTAATATCATACCTATTACCAATATACATCATAGTGCTCATTTAATTCCGTGTTTCGGTCATATTGCTCCTTGTGACTGGACATGTCCTTGATGAGTGCAAATCTTTCTTTGTTAATTCATACTTGGATAGACACATTCTTGTGACGTTGCGCTAGCTATATGCAAACTAGAAAGCCTAGGTCAAACTCGAGCAAATTTTTGCTATCCTAGCAAGCTTAGGTCAAACTAACACTAAGTTAAGACGGGATGGTTTTCCTGATGGAGGGAATCATTAGGCAAGGGAGGATAACCTATTCAGTTATAACCCGGGTTACGTAATAACAACACTGCGTACATTCACTCATTCTACTTTTCCTCATCACTCTACCACTTTTCTTCAACTTCCTGCCAAAGGGTTTCACGCGCGACCCGCTGGAACATCACTTATATATATTCTGCTTGACCAGTCCCCTCTCTCATGTTCGTCGAATCGTCAATATTTACATCCGCGTACATAAAGCTTACTTGATGTATGGATGACCCCCTTTTGGAGAGGTCTCGCTTCGAATCGAGCTTGAACTTTACCATGGCATAACGGACTGCTTGTCTGTGATTCATAAGGACAATTTTGACATTTGGGACTTCACTGTGGAAGATGCATGTCTAATTTCATGTCCCAGGCTACTGACATGTTTCTGCGGAGCACTTGGTCAGTAACCAGTTCAAAGAACTGATGCTAAAAGATATAGACAGGGTCGACCTTCTTTTGTTGGAATGAGGTTGGTTTTGGGATTGTTGGAGGAGGATCCACTTGGACAGGGAACGCCTTGTAGCATTTTGAGCGCGCCGTTGATGAGGATTTTTGGGGTCCTATTAGACTCGTGATCAGTCTGGACTACTTTCGGCTACCACAACTTCGGACATATATCTGATAGGGATCCGGTGGTGGGTTTTAATTTCTCATGCGTGGTTGGGTCTGGCGGAGGGGCAGGCGGGGCGTCCTGGACCGGACATGAGCCACCCTTCGATTGCACAACATGAACCGACCTTTGAGGCGAACGTTACACGAACATGCAGAATCAAATTCAAAATCATAAGGAAATGTCAGTTCCATCTTCCCAATATTGATCATCGACAGCAATGATCACTCGTTTCAACAGCCTCGTGAAACCAAGCTTACTAGTCATGCACGGTCAATCGTTTTCAGATAAATTCAAACATTCATATTGCTCGAGTAGTACCAAACAACTGTACTAATATTGGCTCCGAACTAGGTATTGCACCGTCAAACATGATACCAAAGCGAAAGCAGAACACGACCCACTGTTACGACGTGCCGCTCGGGGCCTCGGGCTATTTGGAATATACTACACGCAGAGCGTAACCCCAAACTAAGGCATGTAGGTGAGTCATATGGTTGAATCCTGGATGCACAGCGACCTTTTCATACTCACATTGTCAGGAACACAAGGATGGTTATGACAGCAATCTGAACTACGGACGCAATATTGTCCCGGATGGGCACATGCGGCACTGACATACATGGATGCTGTCAAAGCAAAAATAACGGCGAGGAAGGAGAAACGCATTTCTTGCAAGGTAATATGGAATATTCTGGAAGGAGTCTCGAATGATATATCCGAGGATGGGGGAACTGTATAGGATGACGACCAGCATTTATATCCTATGTACTATGCTCATGGGCGCGATCCTGATTGGTTTGGCAGAATTGTTGCTGCTATCAGATAGAAGAATTTTCGGTAGAACGTGCAACAGCGTGTTCAATCGATTAAGACCATTGTATCATGACCTGGGATCCTATATTGCGTTGAGTGATTTCTGCCGCAGTGTACTGTAAGAATTACCAATCGTCTGCCGTCGGAATCTGCCGATTCAGGACCTCCATTTCACCGCTCAAGCGGCTCAACACTTGCCACCATTCAGGCTATACTGTGAGAATGATACATTATAAAACTAGTAATATCAGTGTGAGGGTGATACATGAATCGTTGTACTACCGAGAATTACTAGCAGGTATAGCAGTGATGTATCAGTGGAGGATCCTACCTAGCAGCCTGCCGGTCCAGGTTCTTGGCTTCCATCAAGCTTAGTCAAGCATGTGCCTTGCTTCCTTCACTTCTGGCTATATTTGCTCAAATCTATTTTTATCCTATCTTCCTATGCTTCCTTTATTCGTCAGCACCTATTTTCAGTTATACTGGTGCCGGGTCATGCAGCCCGCCAGATACACCTACTTGTTCGTTCAAATTCTCTGAATCCCACCCACAGTGACCCACCACTCCCATTATCTTAGTCGTCTGTTAGTTTAGTGTTTCACACACCATAGTTACCTATTTCTTTACTGAAAATATTGTCATATTAGCGCTTATCAAGTCCTTGACATGTTCGAATTTCGTGAGCAAGTATCCTGCCCTCCCAGCGGCACAGTAATGTATCAGTCAAACACTGCAGAAATTCGACTGAGTCCAACCTTGAGAAATTTCAAAGGCCAAGTCCATGAAACTGGACCCAAGATCTGAGTACAGAGATCTGAGTCAGTAATGTATCAGTCAAACACTGCAGAAATTCAACTAAGGATCCAGGTCAGTAATGTATCAGTCGAGCTCAAACACTGCTGAAATTTGACTAAGTCCAACCTTGAGAAATTTGGCCAAGTCCGCCAAGTCAAAAGTCAATACTGCTTGGCTGTGAGCTTGGGTGTTTCAGTCCTTAGTATGGTGGTAGCATTACAAGTAGCAAACATGACATGGTTTTCATTCACACAGAATGAGGCATTACATGACGGACTCAAGCAACACATACATGTAGTACACTAGGAAGCCAATTATGGTATGCTAACAAGAGTAGCTATGAAAGTAGCTATGAATGAACATGAAAGATTTTACCTAAGTTGTACCAATCACATTGGCAGCAGCCGCCCGGGATGACTGGAAGCGCTGTCATTTACCTCGGCCTCCCTCAATGGGCTGTGAGCTCTCAGTGGATGGGACCACTGCACCCTCCCTCTTCTGACACTTTGCAGAGACTGTCTTGAGATGTGTGTTGCTCTTCATGGACTTGCATTTGGAAGCCTTTGTTGTCACTGGTAACACCCCGCCAACTGTGGTGGGTGTCACGAGTACCTTTAACAAACCATTATTCTTTCCTGAACCTTCCTAAGCGCCAATACACAGCGTCTAAATCCAACCCTAACCCTACCTTGAAAGTGTCTATCATTCCCGAAATACCTTTAGCGCCCACAACACATGTCTTCGATGTGACTGATGAAGAAGACGAGTTCTTTGATTGTGAATAGATTAGATTAGATACAATAAGATAAGATACGGTCATGTGATGCTTCTTTAATATTCTACGATGTTCTATGGTACAATTCCCTTTCTCTTTTTATGATTGGCTAGTAGTTGTAACTCAGTTTCAATCTCCGTCTCAATAGTTGTATATAGGTAGCATGTCTTGGTCGATAGTTCCTTAGTTCAAACCTCTTGTATCTACAACTGTAGCAATCCAAGACGTACTTGCTCATTGTCTTCTCTTGTCCGATAACCTTTGTTTGAGTCCTAGTCTCTGCCCAGCGTTAATTTGTTATTGGGTTGTGACAGTGGGTGGAAAAAGAGTGGCCATAATAGGTTCCATGGTGGGAGGTTCAGGCACAATTGTAGATGGTTGCACAGAAGTAGGGATTTCTGCTGGAGTTGGTGTGTGCGCAGGAGCAGGAGTTGCCATGGAAGCAGAGGCATTGTTGTATGAAGCAAATGTGTGAGAATTGACATGTGCAGTGTTTATGAGAGCGGACAATAAGTGGCAAAGACGAGGAGGAGATGTCGGCAAAGTTGTGAGGGCAAAGGTGTTGTCAGAGTCATGTCTGGAGGGACCAGAAAAATTAAAGTCTGCCACATCACGGGATGAGATATCATGACTAGTTCTCAAGGTAGAAGTTAGAGGAGGGAATCCTGAAGAAGGAAACCAATCCATTCGAGAGGAAGTGGGTGAAGATGGAGAAGATGAAGGTAATGGAGATGGTGGCTTGTAGTTGGGGGGCATCGGTAGGATTGTATGATTGAAATCTAAATCAATGTTGTCATCTTGAAGATCAGGGGGAGCAAATTGGAAGAAGTCGTAAGTAGGCTGTCCCAAAAGTGTACCCGACAGTTCTGAGTGCAACGGGGATGATTCTGACAGCAGGAGCAATGTATCGGATGTGAAAGTGGATGTGGAAGAGACAGTAGTGAGTGATGTATTGGGTGTAGAAGTGGATGCGGAAGAGACAGTAGCACACACCTGTGTGTCTGGCAGTGATGTATTATTCTGGTCAGGTGTGGTGGTTCCCTTTGATAATAATACTGCAGCATCGGCTACATGTTGATCAGCTTCAAACAGAGACACCAAGCATTAGACAACTCACGAAATGCTCGAGATGCGAACTCAAAGTAAGGCACCATGATAGTCTCCTCGAATTTCGGATATGCTTGATTGAATTGATTTCCAGTAATGGTGGTCCCAATATGCAGCTACTGACATTGAGTTTGCCTGTATTTGTAGGGTCAGGACCAGCAAGTAAGACACTGAAGGTCCACCCTGTCGAATCATGCAACTTGCTGAAAAATGTCGACAGGATTTCTGTAAGTCTGCATATAACCCTGCCTGCCATCAGTGATGATGAAGTGAGATAGTCAGCATCACTCACAACTCCTTTGGCAGCTCCTTGTCATGAACCACTTCTTTCTCTTTCTCCCTTTTTTCCTTCATCTCTTGGGCCAATTTTATGACTTCCTCCTTCACCTCCGCACTTTCATTCTCCCAGGAGGATGCTAGTTGTTTGCAAACAACCCTAATCACTTGCGTTTTGGGTTCAGGTGCATCAAGTGTGTTCTTCATGGTGTTGAGTTCCTCCTTCACAGCAGGCTGGACACGTGACACGTGATATTTCTTGGTGTAAACCTCGGTTGCATTGAGGGAGCACAATTTCTTCTTGCCTGACTTGATGGTGATGTCGCCGATCAGTTTGCTGATGATGGTATTCCCAGCGGCGTTTGCCCAGCGGCCTATCTTCAAATTACCAAAGTCATTGCATAGTTTGACCATCAAACACTAGGTTCATATGTGATTAGCCGATATTTGAATACACTGATTAGGATACAAATATTACTGTCTGAAGGGCATCTCTTGCCTTAGCTATCTGCTTGAGTCTCGCGTTCTCATCTAGGGGCTCTGATGAGTCTTCCAGAGTGATTGGCCAATTTTCCTCCCACTTCTCGAAAAACGGGGGCAAGAAATTGTTGTAGTTCCCCTTTTATTTGCACTCAAGAAAGCTCTCATGGTATGTGAGCACAAAGGTCTGCTGCTCCTCTGAGAGCCAACTATGTGGTGCCATCTTAAATAACTACTCATTAGCGCACTAACATTAAAGTAATCTACACTCACTTTTTCTGATTTGATGCGTCGCGTGGGATGCCCTAGATAAAAGTCAGACACAAAACGAAATAGATCAGTCAGATGCATACTGATTGCTTCAGCCACAGATGCGGTGCGTACTCCCAGAAATAGTTGTCCCATTGCACCATGACCAGACCAATAGAGACAGTACATGATATCTTTGCAGAAAGATTTGCATATAGGCATGTTTCACACTGTTTGTTGTCACAAATCAATAGTCCCACGGACATAGATAGAATTCGGACATAGATAGAAGTACATAGTACTAGGTACACTAGACGGGGAACTTGTACTCCTGGTACCACAATTCACCCTCCATGAAGGCAATCACCAGTTCACCATCTCCGCCATCCGCCAGATGCAACAAAATGTCTTCCACCATCCCTACCATTTCCCTCATGAACTTGCAGATGGCATCTGCAGCACGCCACTCCTCACAAATACCACACATCTGGAGGATACCGTCCAGTCCACTGTTCGCTCTGTCGATAAAATTTTCGAAATTTTCAATAGCGTGTTTGAAGACAGATTTGTCTCCTTGCCCAGTAGGATATAACTCGGGGTCAGGCATAGTCTTGGAGTACTTGTCCACAAGAAGGTCAAAGAATCTTCACGGAGCTTTGACATAAGCCATAAAGTCGTCCTTGGCATGCTTGACTGTGGCAATGCAGTCGTGTAAAGTTTCACTGTTGGTAATGTCAGTTACATTGAGTCGTGTAAGTCAAAGCCATACGACATTGGCTCATCTTCATCATCCGAAGGATCATTGACCAGACAATTTTTTTTTTCTTGGCGCAACTGATGCCACTTTGCTAGTATAGCCTCTCAACACCTGGAATTTTTCGATTAATTGACTCAAAGACACTGTTGGTGTATTGCTTACTTTAGATAGTGTCGTTTACGCTTGTCTCTCGCAGCCTGTACTCTATCTTGATGAGTTTTATGAATAGTTGGGCGTACCATAATGATGGATAGTGAAAGTCAAAGGGAAGAACACATAATACGAAGCACTCACATTTGTTTGGACCAAAACAATGAGTCTTTGATTTGTCAAGCACACGCAAGGATGGTCAGACCATAACACATGGCGTGTCCAAGAGAGACCTGCTGCCTCAATGAAATGGTAATATTAAGATACCTATGTGTGTATGAATCAGTATGATATGTATCACAGTGAGCACTTACATATGTTTGAACCAAAACTCTTTGATCGGTGAATGAAGCACCTGTGAGGATGTGCAAGGATGGTCGGACCATAACACAATCTTAAGACATTGTGACTGAGCGAGACCTGCTAGCTAGGTAGAATGCTAGTAGAAAGATAACTGTGAGTGTGATATGCACTACGGTAGTGCTGCCTCGTGGGAAATATCATTCTGGACTTACCTAGTGTTCGAATACCCAAGTCCCCCTAAGTTTTAGTAAAGTCAGTAACCAGATCCTTGAAAAAGGTTGAACCGATGATCGACCAACAGCAACTAGTTGTGCAGATTTTGTAATGAGATAGCTAAGCACAATGACTTGTAGAGTACCATGGTCCTTCACCAAGATCCATTCAGCTAAGATATAAACTTGCAATGGCAAGAATGGTATGTTGTGGGGCGTGGTAGGACCAAAACATATAATTAAGTGTTATTAATAGCTAGCCTATGGCACACGGGCTATTTTTGAGTGGGTTCAAATTTTCACTGTGCTCCTCTGCTCACTCGAACAAATATAATGACCTCGAAGCTCAGTTTAGACAGCCGAACATGAGAGCAAAAAATGTTACAAGAACATCTAGACGCTTGGGCCCCTACCATTTTTCTCCTAATCCTCCTCGTATCAGCCCTCGCATCATACCCTTACCCCGACCTCACCCTTGTCATCCTCGTCATCCTCGCATTCCCTTTCGCCCTCTACCTGTCGCTTCAGCAAAGCCAGTACATTTGGCCGGATCCTTTCGCTGACGAAGCATACCCATACTCCGTTTCACCACCTGACTGATCCTGCGGATAGTCCCCTTTTTCCCGTTTATGATCTCTGACTCGATGCGCAGTCGCACATGCGACTTATACTTAGATCCGCAGTTGCACGATCGTGCCCCTGCGCGTTTCACTTCTTATTTCGATCTTTGACTCACTTTCTTATCTAGCACGTTCTACCCAGACCGAACGTGCCTTCCTATTATGGTCTTACCCTTTACCGATTGCCTCTCCCGGTAGTACGAGTTATCATCCACTAATACGTCCCTGCCCTCTATATAAACTCGCTACCATGTACCATATTCCCTAACTTGAATCTACTTGGTTCTTGACCTCCTACTCTCACCAGAGTGATCCTTCTGCCTTGCCAGCAGTCTATATTCTATCTTCTTATCTGCTCTTCGCGGATAAGCCTATAGTCTCGACCTTTGCTCATCGACTTCGTCGACGAACAAAGCCCCTGTTAACTAGTCGGACTTCTGTCCTTCTAATTAACGACGATCCTTACGATTAACCTTCGGGTGTCGTAAGCCTAGGCCGATTTAGCTTATCGTCTCGCACCCGCGTGACATAAGCTACCCGATTTGGACATAGGCGTCAAATCGTACTTGCCGAAGACACGCCAAGTACGACCCCTAACCTTGGGCTAGCCCAAGGACGTCCACAGACCGTTGACGACACAAGCTCTGTTTGAGCGTCGCCAACAGATACCATCCAAGTCGTAACAAAAGATTCAAGTTACCTTCTAGCCCTCGACACCTATCGAGGACAGAAACAGATACAAGACGACCACTCCCTGGACACGCAAGTTCTCTTGGGAGCGCGACCCGAATCAGGAAGATCCTGACGAAGAAGAGGTAGACGGACAGTTTAGCTCTCCCACCTCACCGACAGAGCAGTACCACTCAGACGAGGGACTGAACGACGAAGAAGATCTAGGAAACACTCCGACTTCTGAAGAGGACTTTCCAGACGAAGTACCTCCCCGAAACACTAGCGCCAATCCGAAGACAAGAATGTCTAACCCATCATCCTCCTCCACCGCCGTCGTAGTTCGTGCCCCTGAACTCAAAGCAGGGTCACCAACGGATTACGATGGGAACACCGACGACGCACAACGATGGCTCTACAGCTTAAAGACGTACTTCCTCATCAACCCCACCGTCTATTGCAGCGAGCAGATCATGGTGTCCGTCGCCCTGTCATTAATGACAAAGAACAGCGCTAAAGCATGGGCTGATAACTTCTATCGCGAAGCTTTCAGCACCAACCCTCCGAAATTCGGAACGTTCGCAGAATTCGAGAAAGGATTCAACCTTGCATTTCAACCCGTTGATAAGCAGGTGAATGCCCTTACCGAAATCGCTGAACTCAGAATGGGAAACAACGTTACGGACTACATCTCGAAGTTCAAAACGTTGGCTACCATCGCCAATATCAAGGAAGGCGTGACACTCTCACACTTCTTTGAGAAAGGCCTGAACCCAAGCCTTCGCGAAGCAATCTACAGGAAGGAGACACTTCCTGACACCATCGAAAAGTGGTACATATTGACAACTGAAGGATGTGTGCCAGCTAAGACTAAACTACCTGCGCCACCTCACCACGTTCTATAGTGCACTTCACAATCCCAGCACCTTGCTCAACAGATTCCACCTTGTGATATATGGCACATGAAACTCCAAGCACCTTGGGGCCAGTAGCATCCCTGCGCAAAAATTATTAGTGAACACAATCAATGAGAGCAAGTCCCTGCAGGATACCAATAAGACTGTCCAGTCTAATGGACACCAGAGTGTCTGTCTGACTGGAAGGAGCTGCCAGTGGGATTGGAGTCATATAACAAGATTGAGCAGAGGAGTATGAAATAATGAATGATACATCACTCACCAAGACAGGTATTTATGCAGCCCAGGCGGATCCTCAAAAACACATTGTAGGTAAGTCCTTGGATATAAGAGAAAGAACAGCAACTGACTTGTGCACATAAAGCAAAGACCAGGTGACTAAGCTCATGCAGATCACATGTGAATGATAAGATTCTCCTTGAAGTTATTGTTCATGGCACGTGCAATGATTATTATACGTCTACTCAATCTTATAGTTACTAATATCGCTACTTCAAGCTCTCCCAGCAGCACAATACAGTTTTATAATGCTTGGCTACGAGGTAATGGGCGCGCAAAATGACGTCTAAATGATGTCTAGTAGGTACATTTGATTATGAGCTTGATTCTGACAATACCTAGTAGGTTGATTTGCTTACCTTGGCGTTTACGTATCAGGGATGCAGCACTGGTAGGTGCATAGGGGATTGTAGGTGAAGTTGACTGCGAGGATTGCATACTGGTTGTGAGCATCGATTAGCATTTTTATCTGTGTTTTTTGTTGGACTCACAAGCGGTGGTAGGGAAGCAAGAATAACTGATGACCATAATGTCAGTAGGTAGGTCACACCCCAGGCAAGGGATGCTATAATCCTCGTCCATCCTCTGGTGATGAGTTTGTTGTTATCGACGTCCACGGTGTCCATGAGATTGCCCTTGATTTTTGTGGGTGTGCAAGCGCTCAAATTCACTACAAACAGCTACTCCGCACATACTGGTATCCAGCAACCACATCGGACCCTCATACTGCTGCAACATTCACTCTGATGGAACACTTCCAACTTCTGTCATTCAAGAGCAAAGTGTCTGCCTACAAATTTTACCACTCACTGGCAAGACGGAACAATAATGCTGGCCTGTCAGTTATAAAGGTATGTATCTAGAAAATATTGTGACTACGGAATACTGACATGAGACATTAGGATTGCTACTCTGCATTCATGTGCATGGTCCATGAATGGCGACATCTCAAGCAACTTTGGCGTGCAGGAAGAGGATATGATACTGGCAGCATCAAGGCCACCACCATGGGTGAATTGGCTGTGCAGTGCCCAGCATGTCCCCACCCTGGCAAAACACTGTCGGTTAGGTCAGTCTTAATTGTCAATTATAGCGACACCCTCATACTGATGAACTATTTCTAATCCAGGTGGAAATATGTGTCGTTCATTGCGATCGACGCCAACTTTAGGCTTAAACACAAGGCTGTGTCATCAGACAATGTCGACCCTAGCCTCAACTCTGGGTGGGCATATTTTGTTCAGGAGACTGACTACAAAACATACTTGACCCATCAAGCTGGCGTCAAGCAAGATGTAAGTACATGACCCTACTATTATGTGATGTGACTCATCTGACTAGTAGTATACAGCGCAGTACGTGTGTCAGTCACAATGCCGTTAATTTGGCAGATACAAAGTCTTCACATGGTCTGGCTGCAATAGGTGTTGGTACAGTAGACTGTGCCAGACATGATATGAAGCTTGCCAACGGTGTCGGAGACTTACAAAAGGGTGAAAAGTGTGTTGTACTTTCATTGTATATCATGTGCATACTGATGGATTGATTTGCTGTATATAGATATATTAATATGGACTACCTCATATTCTCGGCACTGTTGGCCTTCACGGTAACTATGATCAACATATCATACAATATTGCCTGTCAATGGCATAAGAAGCTCTGGATGCGTATGGAAGGCATGCCCTCAAGGTTTCACATACCTCACGACTCAATGACCATCTAATTTTTCATGCCGAAGTTTCACCTGAAGGCGCACATTGACACATGTCAAAGGTCAAAACACGTGGGATGAACGGATGGTGAAGCTCCCGAGCGCGGTTGGTCAAATATAAATCACATCACAACAAGCACAAAGGAGATGGGCCCAGGGTCATGTCGAGATACCCTCAATGACCATTTTGGGGATTGGAACTGGAAGAAAGTTATGGCACTGGGTCAGTGTTGTTTCTCTGGTGGAAGTCTCGTGCTTATCTGTGAATAGGTTGTATGCTCTTGCACAAGATCCGTGACACCGTTAAGTGGAAGAAGGAGCATGGGGAAGGACTGGCAGAGCTAGAGAGGACAGTTCAGCCAGCTCTCATCCTTCAGTGGAGAAAAGAAGTTGAAGCTTGGGAGGTGGACAACTCTCAACCTAATCCGTTCGAGAGCCGCTATGCTTGTGAGCAATGCTATTTTTTGGAGTTTGCGAATTAACGTTTGCCAGCTATTACACAGGCTGCAGTTCATCTACAGCTTGCTGAGCTTGAAGCCCACGAACTTCAGGCTGGGATCAATGTCTCCCTGCATACCGACATTTCCCCAAGCAGACTAATCACCACTGGCATTGATCTTCAAGACCAACAGTGAGTGTTTTTGTTCATCAAGTTCACCACAATAACAAAGATCCCAACAAGACAGTGCCTAAAAATGGATATTGCTAATGTGTCTCTTCATCCCACAGCCAAGCAGAAGGCTACCATGCAGACTTGCATCACCACCCTCCAACGTCGACTGGATGCCTGGGCTTGTGTCCAAGAGCTATATATGCCCGTTGTGTCCCAGCTCTGTCATCGATCTTCAGATGCTGGCGTGTCAAATACGGCGCAGCTAAAGCCTGAGGCATTCAAGCTTTGGCTCCCATCTGAACTCCAACCAACAGCAGGATGCCACAACAGGCTGGCTGAACACAAATGGGATCTATATCACACACAAACACTGGATGCCCTTAATGAGGTCCGTTCTCATCTCCACCTCTGGTCTCACATGTATATCTACAAAGATCGAAATGTATGTGGTCAGGCCGCTTCCACCTGCGCACAGGCCCTCATTGAAGGTGTGGAGCGGAGGAAATGTGCTAGTGTTGACAAGTATTGGCGTACACATAATGCGCTGTTAGCTCTTGGCCATCGACTCAATAAGTCTGGCTGGGATGTGTCCCTTCCCCCACTGCTGGACTCACAAGTGAAGCCTATGGGCGACATGGAGAGACAAGGCACTGGTACTATTTCTTGGATCTGGCTGGACTCACATGTGGACAATAGCAGCTCAGAAAATGAGCGAGTTCAGGATTGTGAGTCTGCTAGCTCTAGTTTGAGATGGTATACTGACTACATCTGATAGCTGTTCAAGTTGAGTGGTGCAAAGTGCACGTGCACGCAAACTGCTGGTTGGAGGAAGTTGAACTCCTCCTCGAGGAGATGCGAAGAGTTATAGTGTTCTTGAGGTGGCAGGCAGAGTGGTGGAGTGGAAGGCGTAGTTCTCGAACCCTGGAGTCGACAGCGGACCAAGAAGGACTGGCTGCGTACACATGTCGACAGGCTGCACTGTGGCTGTCTCTTGTGGCCTCTTTTCAAGACCTATGGAAAGATGTACCTATGTTTGTAAGTGCCGCCCTTGACATTCCACTGGACAGTGACACCGAGGATGAACCTACCATCGACACGCATCCTAAATTGTGCGGTTGATACATCACTCATGTAGACATATATATATATATTTTGCACTCAGCCATCCAAACACAGCTCAATCACAAGGAATGAGATTAAGATCACAAGGTACAGACTACATAGAGATTTGTAAGATTGAGAATGCCGAGAATGGCCTGTTCATATTCTATACTCAGCCTATTAGGGGATTGTACAGCCCAGTACATTGATGTATCAGTGGTCCTACAGCTCAGAATGATTCGTGTATCACACTTTATTACAGTTACAAGTATTTAATACATCACTCCCCCAGCTACTTGTGCACCATTCAAATTCGCAATGTTGCCCATCAATCTGGAATCTGTCAACAACTTTATACATCTCTCGTTACTTTGTCTCCACCATACCATTCATACATTCAATGTTGTTACTAACCTGTTAAAAGAGTTATAACTTAACTTAACTTAACCCAGTTAGTTAAATGGATTCGCGATTTTGGGAGGGTTAGTAGGGTTAATTGGGGGTCGCCAGATATTTAATCATTATTATTGATCTGTCTGATTTTCTTTGTGCCAGCTTACTATCTTGCTCTCTGCTGAAGACAAAAAAGTGCGTTCTCAAGACAAGACATCACGTGTGAGTCTGACACATCGCATCTTGAGAATGCACTATCTCGGACGAATCAAACTGACTACAGAATCAGACATGGTTTTGTATCCATACAGTGACAAGGACTAGGAAAGGTTTTTTTTTGGAGGGATTGGTTTTTTGCATGCTGAAAGAGTTGCTGTGCCTCCGAAGTGCGATGTGAAGTGTTTCTCTATGCGAAGAAGTCAGTCTCATGCAGATAAGGTCGGTGTCACATGACTGCGCGCATACTGCTGATAACTTAGAGAGAAGACGCGAATGTGCATGATAATGGTGACGATCAGAGACAAAAGCATACCAAAATAAGCAAAACCAAAAACCCTCGAGTGTGAGGTAGATGAGTAAGTTTTTGCCAGGAGCACAACACTACCCATGACGAGCAAGGCTCACATCAGGCATGCCAAGGAGAAAACTTCTCTTTAAGTGAAGCACGATCCTCCAAAACCGAGGCTGTAAAAAAATAAATACAATTGCAAAGTGACATGTGTGGACACAAAGTAATAAAGCATGCGTACAGCTATTGGTAATGATGGGAAAATGAATTCATTGAAGAGTGGATCAACACAACACGTGAGTCCGAGAATGAGGAAGTAACAAACATGGGCAGAATTGAATCAATCTTTCTCCAGTACTCTAAAAAGGCTCGGGATTTCCACCTTCCTTGCATTGCAACAACATCTGGTGGTGTTCCTCTGAGGAGTTCCGTGGCTCCCCCGATCCTGAAACAGTGGCCTGATAACTCTGGAAGACCTGCAATTCTCCAGATTTTGTTGCAATGATTCATGAACCAGATATGGGTCATGGGAGCCCAATTCCCAGTATTTGTTATGGATTTGGATAGTGTCTGTTGGCGACGGTCAAACAGAGCATGTGTCGTCAATGGTCGAGGACGTCCTTGGGCTAGCCCAAGGTTAGGAGTCTTGCTTGGTGAAGCTTTGGCAAGCAAGGTTTAATGCCTATGTCCAAATCGGGTAGCTTATGTTAAGCAGGGCTTCGACGATAAGCGTATCTGCCAAGGCTTATGACACCCAAAGGTTAATCGTAAGATCTGTGTTAATAGAAGGACAGAAGTCCAACTAGTAACAGGGGCTTTGCTCAACGACGAAGTCGATGAGTAAAGATTGAGACTAAAGACTTATCCGTGATGAGCAGATAAGAAAGTAGAATATGGACAGCTGGCTAGGCTGAAGGAATCACTCTGGTGAGAGTAGGAGGTCAAGAACCAAGTAGATTCAAGTTAAGGAACTAGATACATGGTAGCGAGTTTATATAGAGGGGAGGAAGTGTATTAGTGGATGATAACTCATACTACCAGAAGAGGAACTGGTCAAAGGGTGATACTAGAAAAGGAAGGCACGTTCAAGGTGAGTCATAGGTGAACCGGAACGTGCAGATAAGAAATGAGTCAAAGAACAGAAACAGGAAGTGAAACAAGCAGGGGCACAATTGTGCAACTGCGCACCAAGTCATAGATCAAGAAAGGAAACAGGGCAAAGGGGATATGGCATGCATTGTATCATAGGTTACCATCCAGATGGTAAGGGTAGAGGGGACTGTCCACAGGATCAGTCAATGGGTGAAACAGAGCACGGGTATGCTTTGTCAGAGAAAGAGTCTGGCCAGATGTACTGGCTCTGCTGGAGCGACAGGTAGAGAGCAAAGGGGAAAGCAAGGATGACGAGAATAATGAGAGTGAGGTTGGGGTAAGGGTGTGATGCAAGGACTGAGACGAGGAGGATAAGGAGAAAAATGGTAGGGGCCCAAGCATCTAGATGTTCTTGTAACAGTATCTGTCTCAAAAGCAAAGAAAGGTACGTCTCCAGGAATGTTGCTATTAACTGAAAGATGATGAGTGATTGCAGAAACAGGATTCGACGGGTCGTTCACACCAGATGTCACTATGCTCGCTCCTTCGGTATGCAACATTTTCGTCCAAGGAATTGTTAAGACGATAAAGGGGAATACAGTAGGAGTAAGACCATGATGCAGAGGTGTGTTGTGTGATACATGGCGTGTAGGATTAAATGAATTGACGGAATCTATGAACAATTCCCCAAGTCTAAGAAAAATGTGTGTTAGAAATGTGAAAGGATCCTAAATGTGCATGTCTACCTGCAACAAGACCAAAATGCAGTAAATGCGGTTGCAATAATGGACATGTCGAACATGTTAGATAGATCAAGAAACTGAAGAAGAGTGTGCATATGCTCCAAGGTTACCAGGGGACGATGAGGCTTCTTTGAAGACTGTGGGACTACCTTAGTAAGCCCTGAAGCCACTGTTCAAATGAGGGTATGACCATGCCAGGGAGCACCATGTATGTTGTGCCAGAAATGAATCCCAGCAATCCAATTCTGAACTGTAGAACTGGATACCTTCCCCACCCAAGAAGTGATGAACAACGCAAGGAGGTGGTCTGGGGCAGGCATGTGTAGCTTTTCAGGTATGTTTCTTGAGTAATAATACTGATGGAACCTCAAGAGCCCAGCCCCGTAGTTCTCACACATTTTGACCTCAATGGACACTAGCATTACATCAAGAAGTTTCAGGATGTCATTGAATGGGAGGTGCAAAAGTATTGAAGTGTGAAAGAACATTGTGTGGGGTGTGGACCAAATGCGAATGCGGTTGCAAGCAAGAACATATGGACGTAAAATGGAATGCACAAGAATGTTGTTGTTTTTGGGTTTACATGGCTTAGGTGTTTTGCAAACAGAAGTGGGCAGTTCCCCTACCCTCAGTGGTCTTGCTAAAGATTCCATGAGCAAGGCCAGATCTGTTGTGATGCCAGCACATACCGGTGTCAGGGGTGAAAGTGTACTATACATAATCTAAAATGAATTGGTGAAGCTCCTCTGGGAGCATAATGGGAGTAAGACAAAGAACAGGGGGCCTGACCCCACCGTGAGAGGTCTTGTCCACCCTATTCTGTTCCGATTTAACATAAATAAGTGCATGCAATATATTTGAGGCCATGGCAATGGACTCCACTCTGCAAATACAGAGATTGACTTGAAAATTCCAACTCCTGCCATGCTTGAAAGCACTGATGACTCCTTGGTTATCAGAATGGATGAGTACTGTGGTGTTGCACCACCCAGACTCAAAGAGTGTTCTCACTGCAAGCTCAACGGTGATGGCTTCCAGCCACCCGATGTCCCTCCCTTGTGCCTTCCACCCTGGGCGCAATGTCCACATGTTCCACTTGTTACCCATGATGAGGCCTATTCCCCAGTCAGTTGATGCATCTACCCATAAGTCGAGATCACATGGTTCCCCCCTTGGAACAAGTGAGCGAGGTGGAAGAGGGAAACTGAGGACATCCAGCCACCATTTCAAGTCAGAAACGACCAACATATGAGGGAAGCAAGAAGCGTGCTTTGAAGGGAAGTCAGCGATGAATGACAATAAGTTAGCAAGGTATGCTCGTCCATGGGAATGACAAAGGCGATGTGTGATAGAGATCCATTTATACTCATGGCATTGTTGCATGTCATTTGCCTTCCACTCGACAACATGTCCAGTATCGCTGCAAGTTTGTCGCAATGTTTCACCCTCTTAGCCTTGGGCAAGGTGACTGAATGAAGGATTAGGTCCCACAGAAAGCCCGAGTAAACAAAGGTGAAGGTGAATTCAGTCCACTTCTTGGGGTGCCACAGCACCTCGAGTGACCATGAATATTCGTAGATTTGGGGGAGTCCATGTGCATAGGTAAAGGGTGAGATAGAGCAATCCGCTTGAATGACACCCCCTTCTAGAGTGTATCTAAAGAAAAGATGATTGTCAACCCATTTCTTGATAGGACCAAGGTCCATATTGTGCAGGATTTCGACAGTCACTGTCTTCTTAGATAGATGATCTATAGATGAACACCTACAAAATCAAATATCTCCATGGTCAGTAATTCAGACAAATACCAATGACTGATAACATGGTCATTCATGGGTGGCCTGTCAGTATATCCAAGCTACAGTCAGACAAAGGTACTCTATGATATCAGTCTAGAAACACTAGTCAACCCAGTGATATGGTGTTGACTAAAAGAAACAAAGAAACAGGAAAAAAAGAACCAAAACTAAGCACAATCACTGGTGCTAAACAGAAATGAGAACTAAGAGTAGGCACAATCAATGGTGCTATATTCTAAACTTACTATGAAACAATCATGTGAAGCTGTATTGGTCACTCCCACAGCGCAAACAGGTAGGATCAAAGGTCAAGACTTGTCAAAAGCTTCTGTAGAACTCTTAGCCTAATATTGAATCTGCTGCCAAGGAACTCACGATGAGTATTAAACAGAATCAGAAACGGATGTCCTTGAATTTCAATACCAAGTCCCCTATTCAATAGCTAAAGCCTATCTGACAAATAACAATCCTGGCTCAGTATACTACTCAGATGTGTGAGGTCAAGCGGACAATAATCAACTCCTGAAGTCTCCCCACTAAGCTACTCTGAGCCTTTAGCGGACGTAGAGACAACACGAAGATTCCAAGGATAAGACTCGAATGTATTCGCTACAATCCAAAGTACATTAGTATCAGCAGCAAGAAACAAACGCTCAGAATATGTTTGCTAAAATCTATAACACATTAGTGACACGACAATAAACGAGCATTCAGACTGTTAGCTTTCAATGGGTAGAAAGAGTGAAACAGATAGAGTGAAACAGATCCCAAGCTAAAGAAATAGATAGAGTGAAACAGAACCCAGACCAGTGAAACAGAGATAAAAGAAATAGATCCCAATCCTAGAGAAACAGAGATAGAGAGATAGAAACAGAGACTGTTACGACTGGGATAGTTCTGCTGTTGCCGGTCAAGATAGACCTGTCGGGCGAACAGTTCGTCGGCCTTCCTAATACAAGGAAGGTTTCTGGTGGTTCCTACTGCACGAGCCACGGCTTCTATGCAGGATCAGCGGCGAGTGGTTTTAGCACTTCTGCCTAGGCGGTGAGTGGTTTTAGCACTTCTACCGCAGTCAAGGGTTCAGGCTAAGACAGTGAGTGACTGTCTTAGAATCAAGGTTCAGGCTACTAAGGGTGGAGACCTTAGTAGATCAGGTTTCAAGGGGAAAACCCAGTAGATTAAGTTAAGGAATACAGCTATGGTACATGGGGTTTATATAGGTAAAAAGGAGCGGCATAGCCGCGACAAGAAAGGTAACAGAGATAGGGAAAAGAATACAACCTATCAAGATAGCAAAGATAGGTGAAACCGCCATGCAGTGCAAGATAGTATCTATGTTACAATCAAGAAGAAGAGAAGTGCGGACAGCCCACTTGATAAGAGAATAGCCGAGTCTAGATGAGTCTAGAGTCGGCGGCATGGTTACAAAAGAAAAATAGAATAGGAGTAAATGTTATTGTAACATTACCCCGGTGTAACCATTGAAGTCTCCAGCTTCAATCCATTCTAGCGTCGTCATAGTAGACGGGGTCTGCTTCGGCGTTGTTAAAGTCATCAAGGTCTGTTGAGGAACTTGGTTGGTTGCGGTAGTCTTCATTGGCTCGTTCACATTCTTGTTCATAGAATGCGTGTTGGTCTGCCTCCCAGTTACGGAGGGCTTCATAGAATCCGTCATCAGTATAGACTGATCGGGAGGGGGTAGGTTCCTGTAAGGTCTTTACAATAGACCGAAAGGTGTCCGGGGGCAATGGTGTGGCAAACCACGCAGGAGTACTGAGGGCAGTTCTTGTGACGGTGCCCGTATTCTCCGCAAATGCGACATTTGATGTTATCAAAACCCGGCTTCTTTGCTGAGATGCGAGGGGGTGGTGAAGGGGACGTGAGGTCAATGACCTCCTTTTCTTTTCCTCTAGTAGAGGCTTTCATACAGCGCCTTTCGAAGGTGCGGGTGGTCTGATATCTGACAGGTTTCTTCCTCTAGAAGCGACCTGAGGTTTCGGTGCTCTGATTGGTAGTAGAGCAGGAGTTGTGTCACAATCTGGTGACTGATGATGGGAGTGAGGAGGAGGAGGAGAAGGCGGCCGAGCGACTTCAGTCGTGGTTCGGTTGGCAACGATGTGTATAACTGATAGCATATCAGGTTTAAGGCTATCAGGGAGAAGCTGAAGCGCAATCGATCTGATGCGCCGCTGGGAGTGGACAATTTCATGAGCTTCTTGTGCAGAGGCGGGGGCGATTCGGTTTGCAGATAGTTCAATCAGGCGGGTGGTCCTAATGATATTAATGACGGCCGCTATTATTGAGGCGCTTCTTGCTGGGCGCTCAGTGAGCTTTCTCTCCAGCTTGAGTGCGTGTTGCTCTGATAGAAGTGTTGCTTCAAAGAGGGCGTCTCCCTCAATACGATCAATGACGGTAAAATATAGAGAGGATGATAGTGATACGTCGGTATCCTCTGACGATGAGGGGTCGGAGATGGAGGATGCAATGGAGGAGTGCTCATCTAGCACAAAGCGTTCAGTCTGGGCGATGGGGACGAAATGTTGTTGGAGTTCAGGAGAGTCAAGGGTAAGAGTGGAGGGGGCAGTAGACATGTTTTTCTTGGTTGAGTTGCTTGGGTTTGCTGTTGTTCAAGCAAGTTTCGTCCTTCTCTTATACGCTTTGAGAAGTGTCTGGGAATTTTCTAGGTCAGCCTCTTTGACCCATTCATTGCTGGCAGATGAGTATCCTTTCCAGGATACTAGATGGCGACGGCGTGCCGCTGTTCCTTTGTGTGCGAGGATCGCCTCGACTTTGTACTCCTCAACCCCATTGATAATGTCAGGTGAGGGTTCAATGAAATTCGGACCGTGGACTTCTGTCTCCCAATAGGAGGATAATTCAGATGCATGGAACGTGGGGTGGACTTTCCATTGTTCCGGTAGCTGGAGTGTGAAGGTGATGGGAGATAGCACCTTGATAATGGTAAAGGGGCCGTGCCGCTTTGGCGCTAGCTTCTTCGAGGGTAGGTGGGTCAGTAAATGTTCCGCTGACAACCACACCTTGTCTCCAATTTTCCATGGTTCATACTTCTTCCTGTGCGTCCTTTCGGCCATTTGTTGCATAGCGATGTTGTGACATGACACCGCTTCTTCTCTTATTTCCTGGAGGTTGGTGACACGGTCCTCGTCCGCAGGGATGTCGGTAGGTGGGAATGCGTAAGGGATGCCTCTAGGCTCATAACCCATCATCAGGAAGAACGGGGATGCGCTCCGTGCATCATGCTTTCGGTGGTTATGCACGAATTCTGCCATGGGTAGATGCTGTACCCAGGTTTCAGGGTTCGATCAGCAGTAGATCCGTAGGTAGGTCTCGATCTCCTGGTTCAACCTTTCTGTCTGTCCATCGGTCTGAGGGTGGTAAGCGGTAGATAAGGCAACTTCATAATCCAATAGTTTTCCGAGTTCTCTTGAGAACTTTGATGCAAATTGTGGTCCGCGATCTGAGATGAGTTTGTCATGGAGCCCAAAGCGCAGGAAGACTTTCTTGAAAAATAATTGTGCTACCCCTTCGGATGTGATGTTCTTCTTGCAAGGTGAAATGATTACCCCGTTTGTAAGTCTGTGGTCTACCACGACCATCATAGAATCATAACCACCACTCTCGGGGAGGTCGGTGATTAGGTCGACGGATAGCTGGGAAAAGGGGCGCACTCCGGAAGAACTAATGGGTTTCAGGGGAGGGGTGGTGGGATGAGTGTCAGATTTCATCTGCTGACACGTGGCGTATCCTTCGACGTATTTCCTAATAAAGGTGCACATCTGGGGCCACCAATAGTCACGTTTGACTAATTCTTCTGTCTTGAATCGGCCGGGGTGTCCGGCGGTTGGGTGATCATGGTGAAGCTGCAAGATGCGGCTTCGGAGTGCGGGGGGTGCGTAGGCACGGTTCTTGTACTGCAAGATACCGTTAGCGAATTTCCAGTCAGACAATGCTGACTTCATGGGGGGCAGACATAGCCCGTCAAGCGTGTCACTGTTACGACTTGGATGGTATCTGTTGGCGACGCTCAAACAGAGCTTGTGTCGTCAACGGTCTGTGGACGTCCTTGGGCTAGCCCAAGGTTAGGGGTCGTACTTGGCGGGTCTTCGGCAAGTACGATTTAACGCCTATGTCCAAATCGGGTAGCTTATGTCACGCGGGTGCGAGACGATAAGCTATATCGGCCTAGGCTTACGACACCCGAAGGTTAATCGTAAGGATCGTCGTTAATTAGAAGGACAGAAGTCCGACTAGTTAGCAGGGGCTTTGCTCGTCGACGAAGTCGATGAGTAAAGATCAAGACTATAGGCTTATCCACGATGAGCAGATAAGAAGATAGAATATAGACTGCTGGTGAGGCAGAAAGGATCACTCTGGTGAGAGTAGGAGGTCAAGAACCAAGTAGATTCAAGTTAGGGAATATAGTACATGGTAGCGAGTTTATATAGAGGACAGGAGACGTATTAGTGGATGATACTCGTACTACCGGGAGAGGCAATTGATAAAGGGTAAGACCATAACAGGAAGGCACGTTCGGTCTAGGTAGAACGTGCTAGATAAGAAAGTGAGTCAAAGATCGAACTAAGAAGTGAAACGCGCAGGGGCACGATCGTGCAGCTGCAGATCTAAGTATAAGTCGCATGTGCGACTGCGCACCGAGTCAGAGATCAAGAAAGGGAACAGGGCAAAGGGGATGCATCGTGCATCATGTCATAGGTTACCGTCCAGACGGTAAGGGCAAGGGGACTGTCCGCAGGATCAGTCAGGTGGTGAAACGGAGCACGGGTATGCTTCGTCAGCGAAAGGATCCGGCCAAATGTACTGGCTTTGCTGAAGCGACAGGTAGAGGGTGAAAGGGAATGCGAGGATGATGAGGATGACAAGGGTAAGGTCGGGGTAAGGGTATGATGCGAGGGCTGATATGAGGAGGATGAGGAGAAAAATAGTAGGGGCCCAAGCGTCTAGATGTTCTTGTAACAGTCACTGGCAGTCTTGATGATGGGATCTGCCGTGGGGTCGTCGGATTTCAACGCTGTTTCTAGTTCGATGTCAATTAATCGAACAAACATGTCATCAGGTAATAGGATGACGTTCTGATTATCGGTTTCGGTTGGATGGTGGTCAGGACGGCGTGATAATGCGTTGGGGACAGCGAGTTTCATTCCGGGTACATGATTGAATTCGAGGTCGAATTTGTTCAGGGTGAGCTGCCAGCGCGCTTGGCGGCGGGTCAGTTGCTGAGTGGTCCTGAAGTAGAGGAGGTTCATGTGGTCGGTGAATACGATGACCGGGTGTCCGTGTCCTTCGAGGTAATGTCTCCATGCTGTTAAAGCACGGATGACGGCCAGTAATTCTCTATCATATATTTGATAGTTTCGTTCTGCTGCATTGAGGGATGCAGAAAGGTAGGCGCATGGATGGTAAGCGCCATTTTCATCGGTCTGTAGTAGCACTGCTCCAGTTGCTACTAGGGATGCATCAGTTGCAATAGCAAATTGCTTTGCAGGATCAGGGTTTCTAAGGACAGGTTTCGTCATAAAGCACTTTCTGAGTGCTTGGAAGCTGTTTTCTTCTATTTCGGTCCAGCAAAATGGCTGGGTCTTCTTTGTCAAGTTGTTCAGGGGTTTCGCAGTATCGGAGAAGTGTGGGATGAAATGCCGATAGAAATTGCAAAATCCGAGGAATGATCGTACGTCAGTGACCGTTTTCGGTGTTGGCCAATCTGCGATGCCTTTAAGCTTGGTAGGGTCCATTGTGATTTGTCCAGGTCTGATGATCATGCCGAGGTAGTCAACTTCTTGAACGTCGAAGAGGCATTTCTCCACTTTCAGAAATAGTTTCTCTTTTCTAAGGATATCTAATATCCGGCGCGTTCGTTCGTGGTGTTCTTCTAGGTTCTTTGAAAATATCAGGATGTCATCCATGTAGACGATGAGCCATCCTTCATTCAGTTCCTGCTGGAATGTTTGGTTCATAGGCCTGGAAAGTACCGGGGGAGTTGCAAAGGCCAAAGAACATGACATTCGGCTCAAAGAGTCCGAATTCAGTCGTGAATGCCACCTTCCATCTGTCTTCAGGGTGGATCCGAATGTTGTTATAACCGGATCGGACATCCATCTTGGTGAAGTACTTTGCGTCACGAAGTTTCGCTAAGAGTGGTGGAATAAGGGGAAGGGGGTATGCGTTCTTGATCATCCATTCATTTATATACCGGTAGTCTTGACAAGGCCGTAGAGATCCGTCTTTCTTTCCGACAAAGAAGAAGCCGCTCGATTGAGGGGATTTCGAGGGGGAGATGAATTCTTTCTTTACATGTTCGTCAATAAATGCCTTGACCGCAATTCGTTCTTTTTCAGAGAGGGGATAGAGTTTGGATGACTTGGGGATGTATCCAGGTTTGGTTTCAATCCTGTGGTCGATACAGCTATTTTTATTAAAAAAGGAAATTTTCTGCTATAGGATTCTATGCGACCTGCTGGAACATCGCTTATATATATCCTGCTTGACCAGTCCCCTCTCTCATGTTCGTCGAATCGTCAATATTTGCATCCGCATACATCCGACATCACAAAGCTTACCCTGATGCTATGGGATGGGGGTTATCGACCCCCTTTGGAGAGGTTTCGAGCTTGAACTTCGCAGGCTTTACCATGGCATAATGGACTGCTTGTCTGTGATTCATAAGGACATTTGAAACTTCACTGTGGAAGATGCATGTCTAATTTCATGTCCCAGGCTGCTGACATGTTTCTGCAGAGTACTTGGTCAGTGACCAGTTCAAAGAACTGATGCTAAAAGATATAGACAGGGTCGACCTTTTTTTGTTGGAATTTGAGGTTGGTTTTGGGATTGTTGGAGGAGGATCCACTTGGATGGGGAACACCTTGTAGTGTTTTGAGCGCACCGTCAATGAGGATTTTCAGGGTCCCATTAGACTCGTGATCAGTCTGGACTACTTTTGGCTACCACAACTTCAGACATATATCTGATAGGGATCCAGTGAAGATGAGGAATCTAAACTGTGAGGAAAGTTGGTGCTAAGCTAAGCAAACACAGATAGACCTGGGCACAAGTGAAATTGTCATCTCAAGGGCAGCTAACTGAGTAAAGGGAAACCTCTCTTTGTAAAAAGAGGGACACCAAACAACTAATAAAGTAATAAGGCTAAGTAACACGTGAAGCACGAGGCAGAAACAATGCGATGAATGGAAGGTGGACGTGTGAGTGCGAAAAGCGATGGACAAGGTGTGCAACGTGAAGGTAAGCATGCGCGAGCGAAAGCAAGAGACTAGCGAGCGAGAAAAGCAAAGGAAAGACGAGGCGAGACAAGTGTTAACACCCCAACTAAGGTTGGCTGATGCTAAGATGGAGACCGAGAACCAAAGCACGCAACTTTAGATAGTCACTTGCCAACAACAAGTAAAATTCTTAGTATCTAAAGACACAGAGAAAGTGGGTGGAAAATCAACCTCGAAAATAGAGTAAAGAGATAGTATATGTAAAGATGGCTAAGTGCTGCTAGGTGCGCAGGTCCGATGTAGTGAGCTGAGTAAGCTAAATATAGTACACTGTCTTAATAACCGAGGGTCTTATATAAAGTTGTGTAAATGTAATGACACCACAATTACACTTTGGATAAGACTTCTTGCCAGTCCTCGATTAACATGGTCTACGACTTTTCCTGTTTCGTGGTAGATAACGTGTGAGTTCTTGGGAGGCTCGCTAAACTAATCTTTGTCAAGATCAACCTAGCCCGAGCTTTACTTTTCTTTATTGAAACTCAAATCTCTTGTCTAGGAATAAGCTTCTAGATACGTAATTCAGTTTCTGGGATGTATTTGCCTAGGAAATCTCCTTCTAGGCTCTGGACTTGGATACTGGAACTAGTGAGATGTGGTCTCAAATATACGATATATGTTCAAGATCGCTTGAACAAAGGTGACTATAACTTGACCAAGATCACTTGGTCTATGGGACAACTAGTGAGACGTGGTCTCAACAATATGATAGATGACTAAGATCACTTAGTCAAAGGGCACAGAGCAATGAGACAAAGGGGTCTCAAAGACAATATATATGACCAAGAACGCTTGGTCTATGGCACTAATAAGTTTCTAAGGTAAGAAACTTATAATCTCAAGGGAATTCTTTTCCCTGCACTTGTCTCACTTCAAAGGGACTAAATTTGCAAGTGAAATATCTGATAGGCAGATTGCTACAAATGGGAGATCATATTTTTTGGGGGAGAATGGGCTCTCCTTATATACATTTTGTGTGGGAAAGTAACCTAGGTTCACAAATAATAAAAAATAAGGAGGACCAATCAAAATATTGGGTCAAACCCAATAAAAGAATAAAATACAAGTGAAAGATGGAGCTATGACATCATTGTGGAGCAGAACATTCTGGAATGTGGAGTAATGACATCATAATGACATCAAGAGTGACATCATTGTGGAGCAAATGATTCCAGAACCTTCCATGAGTGAGTCATTGTGGAGCAGAATATTCTAGAAGGAAATGACATCATGAATGATGTCATTGTAGAGTAGAATAATCTAGAGCTTGATGACATAATATCTTTCAACAGAATACCTGCAGGAGTATCTGTGGAGTCTTATGACATCATACCCTATGGGTACAATTTTATGAAGTGTCAGGTGAGTCAAAGCATCCTAATGAAAAAGTAAAGTAAAGAAACACTAGAGAAAAGTAGGTAGCAAAAATAAGACAGTTGGCAGGAATTGAAACACAGTCAAAAAAATAATGCAGTTGGCAGGAATTGAAATGCAGTCAAAATAATACAGTTGGCAGGAATTGAAACATGGTCTTTTTGGATAGGTTTTTTTATAGGCTTTGTACTTTTCTCTATGGTTTTCTCTAGCCAAAGTGAATAAGCCAAAGGCAAGGCTATACCTTAACCTTCATTTCTCTTCTCATATCAACTAGGTCTAAATGTGATTCCCATCTCACATTAGACTTTTTCCATCAAAATGTATTCAGATCGTGAAACTTGGGGAAAACTGGAAATATGGACCATGGTTTGAAACCAAGGTATGGTTTGACTAGTCTGAGGACTAAGCTAACAGACTTTGTCTTTTGAGGGTCACCTAGTATTCATGTCCATGCATGATTCCCACATCATGCAGGACAACATGAGATAGGTAATAGGGTCTCAGCTGCGGGCGTAGCGCTAGGCTGAGAATTAGCAATGGAAACAATTAGTCAAAATGGGAATATAGTGAGAAAATGCACCAATGAACATCTAAGGACATGGGGAGGACAGATGGACATGTATGCAGATGATGCTAATGCAGATGTGTGGTGCGTGCAGAATCTGCAAAGTAAAATATATGAAGTGCTACTGCGCAAGACGTATCCTTGGGATTAGAGCTGGAGTGTGTAGGGAATGTGGGAGAATTTGAGGGAAGTGCCTGTGGAGACATGAGGCTCTACAACAGTGGGAGACTTTAAAATCTGACTGTCCCCAGTCAGCGCGCACCCGTGTTCATGCAAATGGACATAGAGAAATTTCGACGAGGGGTGTCATGTGATTGCAGTCCGTATTCCGAAAACGAAGTGCTAGTGATTGGCCTTGTGACCTCAGGAATTAGTGCGTTTAAAAGAGCGATACGTGACAATGTGTTGTTCTCTCATCTTTCGCATTAACCGCAATCATCTTTTTTATCATGTCAAACTTTGACTTAACTTTACTTGACCCTCCTCGCTCGCCTTCACCTGAGGCTCAGGTGCCTGTCGAGGCTGCACCTGTCGTCGAATCTGAGGGTGATGGGGCAGAAGATGGATGACTTTGTTGTGGGGCAGGAGCATGCGCGAAAGTAGATAGACACTTACTATACTCTTTTCTTTTCTTCTCTGTGCACCGCCTTCTCATGCTGTACTATATGCCTGTGTCTCTCCACGCATGCACTTCGTGCTGTACTATACAAGAATATATTGGGTTCTCATTGTGTCCGAACATTTTTGCGTGAGCTTCGCCTAAGTCCTGATCCTTTGTCCATGTCCATGTCCATAGAGTCCATTGGGCCTGGATATAAATGAAATAGTACTTGTGAGCGAACATAATATAGTTAGAATGAAAAGGAAGGATAATTAGCAATATACGCGTGATCGTGTGAGCTTTGCGCTCGACTTGTCTTCTTCATGCAACTGTCTGTGTCTATTCCTGCTGTGAGTGATTATAGTGATCGGGTATAGTCTACATAAAATGTGTGCGGCACAGCTTCGCGCATTCAAAATGGAAGGTCCATGTGGATGATTATGCACGTGCAAGTCAATTAGGAGAACTTATCTGCATATACTGTTTTGGGTATTACATGCGATGTGCACGATATAATAGAGTCTGTGTTTGTGTTATGTTCAGTGAATGCGCGGGTTATATGCGAGGTGCAAGAGAGAAACTGAGGTTGCTGAACAAATCCCAGGGTAAAACTGAGAGTAAGTACTTCTAGCGAGACTGTGTTTTTGTGTTTTCTTTATTTTTGCGATGTTTTTGTTATTGTGATTGTGGTATGATATGTAAGAGTGTGAGTGTCAAGAATTTGGGAATGTGGGGGTGCAGATATCAGAGTACGTGATGAGCGAGCCTCCACATGCTATTCGTCTTGCGCATGCTCGGGTTCATGTTTATCGGGTTCTATAGTTTTGTTAGCTTCTACATGGTCTATACTTTTGTCGTCTATTCTGATCATCTTTGTGACGGATACACGATCTTTGCGGCACAGATAATATGGTATCATGCGAAATGCGGCGAAGCGAAGCTTCGATATTGCGCCATCTAGCTCAGCGAGCATATAGGAACCTCCTTTCGTGCGCCACATGACCATCATTGGTCCAAGATAGTGCGGCTTGGTTTTCTTGCTGAGTTCATATTCGACTTTGGAGTTGCGGATGAGAACTAGCGCGCTGGGTTCGAAGTCATACAATTTGATAGACGCACAGAAGTGTTTCTCAAAATCGCAAACAGACTTGAATCGCGCTTTGACTACCTGATCTTTGATCGCATCAAGATCAGCTTTGCATTTCTGTAATTGGCGCGCGCACCATGCTATAAGGTCAGCAGTGGTAAATGCACCTCAGCTCGGCAAAGGAGCGAGGAAGGTAGCTTCAGCTAAATCAAACAGAAAGATAGGCTCAATGCCATGAACCATAAAATAGGGCAATAGGCCCGTCGTGCGATGAATAGTAATGCGCTCGGCCCAGAAAACAGAATGAACAACTTGATACCATCACGAGTCATCACCGTCGCAACTTTTGATGATGGCCTGCCGGACATCTTGGTGTCGTCTTTCGACTATACCGTTTGCCTGCAAATTGTACGGTGAAATGCGAATTGGGTGAATCCCATACTTTCGTGCAAGTTCATCTACCACGAGTCTATATGCGGGGCCGTTATCAGTCATGATTTCGGTGATCGGACCCAATCTGCAAAGGAGTTCTTCAAAAATGAAGGTGGTCAGTGTTTTGGTATTTTCTTTGTGCAACATGTGCCATTCAGGGTACGATGTTAGCATGCAGCATGCTTGCACGAGATATTTGAATCCGCCCGCTCTGGGCATCTTCATCGTGTCAATGTGCACTTTGCAAAACAAACCTCCTGGTATCGGAACCGTCGGTGGGATATGCAACTTTCGCATCTGGCGAACCTGACAATTGTGGCATGTTCACACATACCACTTAATGTCTTCTATGATGTGTGGCCACCAAAAGTGTAGTAGCAACTGCACGTGTGTGGTGTAGACGCCTTTATGGCCGAGATTGTCATGCACTTCCTTAAGAAGGCGATATTGCTTGCGCGGCAGTGCTACTAGCTGGTGCTTTCCGTGGGGTTCTCTTCACCAGAGATTGCCCTCGAGAATGAAGAAACACACAGCGTAGTTGACAAACATTGCGAATTCATGATCTGAAAGGTCAGCAGGTCTTTCACGCAAAATAAGAAACTCTTTGGTTAAGACAAGCGACATGTCTAACGCTTGCGCAGCCTCTGAGCGAGGGATGATCAGTTCTGGTTCTTTTTCCAGCACGACATCTAGGAAGACACGGTGTACTGGTGCATGTGAGTCAAAAGATGTGTGCGCATTCTGGTGCGCATGGCGGACAAGTTCCATGCAACTGCTCATGACACGTTGTGTTCTATCATTAAGTATCGCAACTCTAAATGAGTACATGTGATCTATCCAATCTTCATGGTCATTGTCCTCCTCGAGAGGATCCTCATCAGCGAGTGGCCTCCTTGAGAGACCATTGACACCTTTGTGCTTGGTCACGGAAACATGAACAAGTTTGAATGAAAATAATAAAATGCCTGTGATCCATTGATTGATGGTTGTGTTAGGCTGCAAGTCCGGATTATTGATCATACCTTTGATGTACTTCACGTCTACTTCGACGGTGAGATTCTTGACTCCGAAAATGAATATGCAAACTGTGCGAAAGAGTCCATAGAGCTCTAGCTTTGCTTGCGAGTATCGGCTTTCCACCTTGTTCAGCACTATGCTGCCAAAACGATTAGGATATTGCTTGCCATCTGTGCCTACTTGCAACAGAATGAATCCAATCATGATGTTGGACGTGTCAATGGCGAGGATAACTTCGTGCTTGCTCTCATAATTGAGGTGGCGAAGAGCGGGAGACTCTAATACTGAGTCCTTGAGCATCTGATACAATTCGCATTCTTCAGGTCCAAATATGAAAGGGACATCTTTCCTGGTGAGATTAGTTAACAGGCGCGCTTTGCGCGCGAAATCGTGGATGAAAATGCATAAAATGCTGCAGGTTCCCAAGAAACCGTGGACTTGCACTTGGTTGGTAGGCTCTGGCCAATCTCATATCTTCTGGACTTTAGTGTCTTCAGGTACACAACCCTTGAAAGTACACTTATGTCCGATGATGACTGCGCTTGGTGCGGCGAGAACAAATTTCGTCACGCTGACTGTAACACTGACATTTTCGAGCTGCTGTAAGATGCGATGCATGACTGTTAGGTGCTCCCAGATGAAGCAATGCATGCCGGGGTTTTCGGGTATGGTTTCATAAGTACCGTCCACAAATTCCTATTGCATGTCGACGGACTTGACCGCGATATCATCTATGAACAGAAGTGTGTGCTTCGGAATCTCATCCTGTAGAATAAAGGCTACGTTGCCTTGAAAAATCTGCGCTGCATTAGTATGACCTTGTGGTAAGGTGGTCAACCTATGTGGACCTAAAGGCGTGCCAAATGTTGTAAGATCGCGCGACTCTTCATGGAGCATGCACTGGTCATATCCAGAGTACAAATCCATCATGCCATATATTGCATAACCCGCAAAGGATTCTGTGAGGTGTTCAACAAATGGGGGTACTGATGTGTTGCGAATTGTCACGGCGTTGAGTGGCTGCAAGTCGTGAACTAGGCAGAGCAATTTGCCGTCTTTCTTGACTACGCAAAACCAGCGCAAGCGATATGCGGCTGTTGAAGGCTCGTATACGTCCGACACGATTTTCTCCTTAATGATGCACGTGACTTCGTCTATTGTCGACAGCAGAACCGGTATATTGCATTGTGACCATGGTGCATGTGGAACTGTTGGAATCTTGTACAGGCAGGAAGTACCTTTCATCAAGGCGGCTGCGCTCGGATGCTTCCCAAGCAAACACGAGTTCATGTGTGCAGACTAGCCAGCATACTAGCTTAGCTTCCTCTGGCCATAGCCAGTTCGCGGGATCAAAATTAAACTTATCCACGCGGACTTGCATGAGGCGGATACCTGGAACAAAATCTGGGGGGTGAGTGGGTAATGGGATTAGTCCTACTAGAGGATCGGGCGGTAGTTCATGAACGATGCAATACTCAGGCGGGGTAGCCATGAGTACACTGCGAACTTTCTTCGCGACTGGTTTGTATACCAGCGCATGGATAATGGGATCATATTCATAACACGCATTAAACGCAGCTATGTTCGCGACATGAAATGCCATGCTGGAAGAGGTTAGATGTGCATATAGCGCAGACTGCAGATGAGAGAAACAAGAGTGTGAAAAAGAGATGGGAATGAGAGATGATGATGAAATTAATGAATGTGATGTAGCAATATTGCTCCTTGAGAGCGAATGAGAGTGGTTATCATTGTGCGATACGGGCAAAGTGAGTGAAGAAACATTAGTCATTGATACTTAAAAATCCTGACCCTCAACCTCAGTGACATTGACATGCAAGTGTGTATGCGTAGCTTCTCTGCAGGGCGTGCCGTGTACTGCGATTTGGCAGTTTCTGACCCAAGGGAGGGTCGGGATGCGCATTTCTTTATGTGTATTTGGATCCGTTAATAAAATGTCCTGCGCTCTGCTAGGGAGGTCAAATATGCAACAAGAAGTAAGAGTGAAAAATGGGTGTCTGAGCAGAACCTCAAAGTTCGCGTGCTCTGTTACCTGAACTTGGAAGTACATGGGACCTCCTCCGAAATCGAGCGGAATATTTTCGATGATGCCGAGCATTGAATTGTGCAAAGTGTTTACCAACTCCATGCGCATGCGGTGATCTGACCGCAGACCAACTCCGAGTGATTGCCATACTTCCCTTGGCATTACAACGACTTCCGCACCCTGATCTAGGATGCAAATAAGTGTCCAGCTGCCTATGGTTGTTGCGGAAATACACCTCAGCGGTGCAAAGTGATCTGCTACGATGCATCCGACATCGCTATGCAAACGCACATCTTCATACTCACGCATCCAATGATGCGAAATGGGGTGACTAGACAGCTCGTTGACTGAGACTGTCGTGACAGTGACCCATCAATTGGTCAACATGTCATGGAGGTTATTCTGGACGTCGGGTGAAACAGCTAGGACATCGCGCACAGGAATGCTGATGGCGACATCCAGGATCTGGTCAGTAATGCGCTTTTTGGTGCCTTTGTCCTCGAGCAGACAGGTTAAACAATAAGTGCCCGAAGGCGTGGGTGCTACTGGCATTGCTACTGCTACTGCTGGTGCTGAGGGGGGTGAAATGTTAGTGGTCTTTTTCACGGAAGACAAAGATGATGTTTGCGTGCTCGCGATCAGTGCGGGCGGTATTACTATGGGTATTTTGGCTACCTCCTTGCCTTTACTAGACATTGCTTGAATTGCTGGGGAGACAATTTCCTCCTTGACTGTCAGCTGGCGCAATGCTGGACCTGGTTGCAATCATGTTTTGCTAGGAACACCAATGCCGTCGAAGCAAACATTCTTTTCCTTTGCATTAGCTTTCACTCCACGTTTCTGCTCTACCTTTGCCTTCGTGTATGCTAGGGCTTGGGTAGTGCACTCGAGTTCACGCTCATCCTCGTCTTTCTCGGACTCGGACTCAATGATCGTGTGTATGAACGCAGATGGATCAACATCCAAAATGCATTCTACCTCGGCTGGTGCGCGGTACCATAAACCTACATGAGTGCTGCTAGCGTCTGCACTCTTCTCACTTTCAATCATGTGATCTACACGATCCTTTAATAACTGTTCGCGTCCGACGACACGATTGCCGTTAGGCATGATGAGCTTATAGTTCTCATATAACTTACACTTTCCTGCATCGAGGTATTTTTCAGTGCTCCAGACAACACATGATGAAATGGTCAAGGTTGCCGCAGAACATGCAACCATCCGACACTTGAGTAGTGCATGGACACTGATATTTGTGCTTGGTCACTGAACCTTGTGTGGGCTGTTGAGCTGGCGTTGACGCGACCGCGGGGAGTAAACTCGCTAATGGCGCTGTAACTTGTGTGTTGGTGACGGGTGCGGGCAAAGCGGGCGCCGTAGCTGGCAATAAGAATATCGCCACATTGTAGACATTCTTCCATGGGTAAGGGTCCTCATGATGATGGTCTGGGAACTTGATTAGTAGGCAGGTGCACATTAGCATCTGCACATTGCTAGGCAATCCTTCTAAGAAAATGTGATCGTGTTCCGCCGAGCCTACTCTGTCCTTGTCTAAGAGCAGCTGCATTATATTGTGGAAATCATGATAGTACAAGCTCAACTCATTGACAGATGGCATTGGCATTGCGGCATACTTTTGCGCGACTGCGCTCAAGTTGTTGACCATGTAGCGATGATCCCCTTCACAGCCGGGGTACATTACCTTGACTTCGCATATGAACATGTCGTAGTCACTGACCTTCGCTTCTGGCAGACATGCCCAAAGTTCTTTGTCGGTGGGCACAAGATAGCGGATGATCTGCTTGATGCGATCAAGACCGGTGAGACTGGCCTGATCAGGCATGTTCTTCATATGCATCTATAAAATCTAACAAGTTAGCAGTGGTGCCGTCAAATTTCGGCACGTGGTCAGTGCCACGAATAGGCATGTGATAAGGTGTAGTCATTGTGACTGGTGGGGCGATGGTGGCGATTGTAGGTGTGGGTACTGGGGCGGGTGCGATGTATGCGGGTTGCAGTGCGTAAACACTTGAGAGAGTGCCAATTATGTGTCTGTTAAGTATTGATACAGGTGGGTTGAGGACTTGAACTGTTTCAGGTTTGACGGGCAAATCTGACTCTTCTTCTTCTTTGTGCGGCGGCGCGAGCGTATCTATAGGTGTTAGTGCGGTGAATCTCACTTTTTGCTCTGCTTTAGGCGTGCTGTGAAAGGTTCCAGGGATGTTACCTCTAGGTGCATCTACGGATGTGAAATCGTCGAGTGATTCTTATTTGATTGATTCTTTGGGCGAAGATGTGATAGGCGATGGTTGTTGTTTGTTTGCACCACTGAAAAACGAAAGTCCCGGACGTGGCGCGTGGACAGCAGATTCTTCTGTGGGCGGTATGGTAGCGAAAGTTGAACCATCAGATAGTTCTTCTATAGCTTTGTCGATGCGCATGATAATATCCGTGCAAAATAACTGATGCGTGTTGGGTCTGAGTACTCTATCATATGTTGCAGTAGTGCCCCTCATGGTGGGCTCCAGTTGAAGATGAGGAATCTAAACTGTGAGGAAAGTTGGTGCTAAGCTAAGCAAACATAGATAGACCCGGGCGCAAGTGAAATCATTGTCCCAAGGGCAGCTAACTGAGTAAAGGGAAACCTCTCTTTGTAAAAAGAGGGACACCAAACAACTAATAAAGTAATAAGGCTAAGTAACGCGCTTTGCGCGAGGCAGAAACAATGCAATGAACAGAAGGTGGATGTGTGCGACTTTAGATAGTCACTTGCCAACAATGAGTAAAATTCTTAGTATCCAAAGACACAGAGAAAGTAGGCAGAAAATTGACCTCAAAAATAGAGTAAAGAGATAGTATATGTAAAGATGGCTAAGCGCTGCTAGGCGCGCAGGTCCGATGTAGTGAGCTGAGTAAGCTAAATATAGTATGTGAGATAGGTAATAGGGTCTCGGCTGCGCGTGTAGCGCTAGGTCGAGAATTAGCAATGGAAACAATTGGTCAAAATGGGAATATAGTGAGAAAATGCACCAATGAACATCTAAGGACATGGGGAGGACAGATGGACATGTATGTGGACGATGCTAACACAGATGCATGGTGTGCACGGAATCTGCAAAGTAAAATATATGAAGTGCTACTGCGCAAGACGTATCCTTGGGATTAGAGCTGGAGTGTGTAGGAAATGTGGGAGAATTCGAGGGAAGTAGCTGTGGAGATGCAAGGCTCTACACCGGTGGTGGGTTTTAATTTCTCATGCATGGTTGGGTCTGGTGGAGGGTAGGCAGGGTGTCCTGGACCGAACACGAGCCACCCTTTGATTGCACAACATGGACCGACCTTTGAGGCGAACGTTACATGAACATGCAGAATTAAATTCAAAATCATAAGGAAAATTAGGAAATGTCAGTTCCATCTTCCCAATATTGATCATCAACAGCAATTATCACTCGTTTCAACAGCCTTGTAAAACCAAGCTTACTAGTCATGCACAGTCAATCGTTTTCAGATAAATTCAAAAATTCATATTGCTCAAGTAGTACCAAAAAACTGTACCAATATTGACTCTGAACTAGGTATTGTATGGAAACCCGGACACTCATGCTCAATTACTCAGCTAGCAGTACCATATATAGGCAATGCTTTTGTAGGACCCTGAATACCGCCAATGCGAATCAGAAATAATATTATGTGCTACATGTGTTGAACAATTGTATAACGAAAAACTGTTGTCCCTACTGCGACACGAACAAATGTATAATGAAAAACTATTGTCCTTACTATAACACCAAGATTACCAGTCAGAGCACAAGTGTCCAGGCTACTACAAGACAATAAATCAAATCACCATTCATCTACATCTGTGTCACCATCTGAGACATTGGAAAAATTGGAGAATTCCCATATGACCAGACCATCGTGATCCAATCTGATGATGTCTTCATCAATACTACCTGTAGTTTTAGGCTCATTGTCACGTATGAGATTATCTAGTTGATATAAATTGTTGTCACCTGCATAGTTGTCAGATTGTGTTTGACATAGCTACAAGCGGATAACATACTGAGTCCGAGTCCACCACCCACCCCACCCATATAGTAGGCACCATTGTTGTCCTTGTGATAAGGCAAGTCCTGGTAATTCTCTAAAAGCGGGAGATCTTCTTCAACATCTTCAATAGTGGATGGTATCTCCTTGTTGCCTTGCAGCATATCAAGAAAAAGTAGGTATACGTCCCAAGCTGACTGCCTTGTGACTGATGGGCGCCCCAGTTCCTCGTAGTAATGCTGTATGAGCTTCCTGAATGATTGTGACACGAGGTCGAAGATGATGTGAGAAGGATCAATGTAGAGATTTTGTATGTGATCTAATGCCTCACGTTCAACAGTAATCTCTTAAAACAAAAGGTAAGAACAAACGAAATGAGCACATATGGTGCTTCTTACTTTAAAGTCCAGGGCACCGAAGTCCTCAGGTGACTGATAGACAATGTTCAGCACACCGTGCAGCAGAATCTTGTTCCAGTCTCACCTCTTTTGGGTGTTGTTCACTTGGTCCTGGTATGCGTCCAATTCCCGCTGCAACCAAGGTATAAAGACCCATTGAAAGACCATCCTAAATCGATCCCACAAGCTATGATCAGACTTGAAGTGAGATGAATGAGCGAAGATACATACATTTGGAGAGTATTATTACTATCATACCAACCTGACATGACTCCGTGGTCCAGTAGTGACTTGAATCCTGGTGTGAATCGGCGTCGCATTTGTGACCAGGTTATCTTGGGCATGATGTTCTTCTTGTTTTGCATCCAGTGATGCTGCAAAGTACCCTGCAGTGCAGGATCATGCCACTGGCGAAGCATTGTATGTGCATTGGCAATGCCAAAATTTTCCGACCCAGGGTCACTCTGGGTGACCATGGGCATATCTAGTAGTAGGTATATTACAATGTCAGTGGAGAAGCAAACCAGAAAAAAAACTTATGACCAAGCATATCAAGTGTGTCGAGATAATAGCTGAGGATCAGCTGTGGGTTCCAGTTCAAGTGCCAAACCCTCATCTACATAATCCTACCTGAGAATGGCTCGATGCCAGTATGAAGGCTGAGGCCGTACCTAAGCCACTTGTCGTGTTGATCAACCACAAATATATTGTTAACTCCCGCTGCCCAAAATCATCTCCTTCGAAGGCGATTGGCCTTGCGCTGGAGGACAAGTTCTGGCTTGTATATGGCGAAGTAAGATGTCACCACACTCCTGCAGTACAAATAGAGACTACAGTTAATGATTAAGATATGATATTGATGAAAATACTACATTAACTGGCCACACTCATGTTCTGTTTGTGAAATAACAAGCTCACCATTTCACGTGCTCCAGCATTTGGATAAGTCATACACAGATCAGTCATCACCTCACGGATAGTCTCAACATTATGCATTTGCTGGTGTGTTCTTCGCAGGCCCATACCCTTGCGAATTTTGAGAAATTTAGTGAGCCTAAGCATGCTGTCGGAACATAAATCAAAGGGACGAGTGAAAACAAAACTCACCTGAGACCATAGTGCAATGTGTCAAAGTGTTTCTGCAATTCTACAACAATCTGCTTGTCTGTCTGACGTGCCTTCCAAAGGTGAAGGATGTGCGGCTGGATAATATCCAAAGGTGCTAATTGTATGCGAGTTAGCAGTGCTGGTCTAGAGAAACAGAACAGAACAAGACGTACATGTAGATTTCCACTGATTGGGCATAGAGGCACTGGAGATGCGAGATGTTAGTGACAAGTGTATTTAAGCTGAGTAGTACGTACCTCCAATGTATCTCCAGCCCCCGCATAGGATACATGAGGCTGGCTCTTGGCTGGTTCTCCCGAGTCAGATACATGCACCAAGAAATCGCTTGCCTGCAAAACACACTTGAGACATGAGGCAATTCATGGAATAGGAATGAAATAATATGTACCTAGCTAGTTTGGTAGTTAGTTTGAGCTTGTGGCAACTGTTAACTAACTCATATCAGATGAAACACCAGGCAATTCACAGAATAGGAATGAAATAATATGTATCTAGTGAGTTTGGTAGTTAGTTTGAGCTTTGTGACAACTACCTTTGGACTAAATTGACTAACTTGTATTGGAGGCACTATTGGAGGCTCTGGAGTCACGCAAAATAACATAACAAATCTCTCTCCACCCTAATTCCAAGTTGGATCGAGTCGGAGAGTCAGATTAACCTGCCATTCAGTCCTTATTATTGTCCAAACACATTCCAAACACATTCACTACTTGATTGTCTACTCTAGTAAGTCCTTATAATTCCTCACAATTCCTTGCTGCACTAATAGCCTGATGAAACTCCTGAAGCTCCTGCAGCTCCTCCTGCCAGGCTCATGAGCTATGTGTCTCCGGGCCCCAGATGAAGAACTGAATTGTTTGATGAGTCTTCATTTTTTGAGCTTGGCTTGTGGCTCACAAGCTCCTGTTTTGCAACAGACATTCTTCCAAAACTTCACCAGTGCTCAATGTTCCCGGTCTTTAGTATTAGTATGTTCTCTCAACATACTTAACTATTTGAATTTTATTAACTTGTTATTTTTTCTCGTATTTAAGCCATGCCGCTCTTCACTACTATGACTATTCACAGTCCCTCTCATGGCCAACCCCGACAATGTTGTTTGTCAGTTCACTGAAGATGCCTTTGCTGCCGAAGACAGGATCTGTGAGTGGCCCTCTTGTCAGGCCCAGATCAACAAAGGCGAGCCCTGTTACTATGTGCAAACAATTGAACCTGGAAAAGCAGGGTGTTATGTATGCGCAGCCTGCTATGCATGTTATCAGACAAAGTCTGTGACTTCAACGAAGAGACCGACAGGTGAGTAATCATAGGTTTTATTATAACAACACAATCTAAATACTTGCAGTACCACGGTATCTGTCATTTACTGCACAGTTTAATACAGCCAGTAATCGCCAGCCCAATGCCCAAATGATCCGGCACTCGGTGAATGCTGCTCAAAGGAAGTGTAAGTTGTATCAATCTTTGTATGGTGGGACTTGAGCTAATGATACCACAATAGCAAGCATTGATCCTCCTCCTGTAATTGCCATTCCTGACTGGACAAATGCCATCATGGGCCCACCACCTGTCCCTTGCCGCCGTGCAGTCACTGGCCCGGATGTAGCCATCCCTATGTCTTGGCAGGGATCAGCCGCACCACCAATACCATCGAGGCTCACTGGTGCGGTTGGATATTCATCACACCATGGATTATATGGCGGAGAACATCTTAGATGGGCCAAAGCTGCCTATGCTACCCCTGGTGCTGTACTAGCAGCAGAAATCATTTCGCTCAAAATTTCAGCTGTCCATGAAGCGGGGGTGTGTGAGAAATCCAGAGGCCTACCAATTGGAGTACGGTCTTCCCTATTATACTGTTATGAGAGTGCCACTGATTGTATTTTTATTTAGAATATTTGTGAAGGCAAGAAAGACATTGATGCTCCAGGTCTCATCAGCCTCGCTTTGGAGACAGTGCTACCTAAGCTATGTGCTTTTGGTGGCATGTTTTCATGGCACGATGAAGAATTCATTGTGCGAGACTCAGGATGGGTAGACTTATCGATACATCAGCCATCAATTCCATACTTCTACTCACAGTGCCTGCAGCCAGGCCGCAAAGGTCCTAAAGGTGCCAGGTGGCGCAGCACCTAGTACCAATATATCCAGCAAACGAATGCACGAACGTGCAAGCAGTTCTGGCACAATTTCACCCCCTCACAAGCTTCGGGTACCTCTCGCACTGTCTCCTGATCGCAATGACCTCAGGGAGGCCCTTAAGATAGGTGGAGGTGCTGACTTAAATGTTAAACAAAGTATGTTGTAATTCATTTAATCTATTCAATCACACTCACTGTTTGGTGTCAGTCTCCAAATTTCAGAATGAAAATATACATTTTCACTCAATCCCTACCTGACCCCTCTGTGAGCTTCTGAGGTGTACCTGCTATCATTCATTCTTGGTGGACAATACCGACTCATCAGTCGGCTATGTAACAATTGACCCATCCATCGAAGGACGCATTGGAATAGGCGGATTCAAAACAGCACACCAAGGCTGGTTGACATTAACAGCTCCCCCTAGCTCAGGTCTGGGGTCACAGGTGAGTCACAATGTTGTTGTGAAACACCCATTTCACAGAATATACCCCCAAGGTATACCTACCTCTAGTACTGATTACAGGATTGGACGCTTTGCACTAGTTGACGAGCTGCCTAAGTTATTCAGGGAGGCGAATGTCCTGTACTGGGCAAAAGTGTTGTTAGGTCTCATCTACGATTTCATCGACCACGCCATTGCAGGCACACCTGATCCTCCACCATTCAATATTCCACGCATGTGGTTTGTTGAAGTGGGCCTCACGCTATCTTATTCTCAAGGTAGCAGCAAGTCTACAATAAAGACTGGGGTGCCAAGTGCAGGTTTCCTTCTTGAGGAGGTCATTGATGGTGAAGATTTTATGAAGTTCATTCATAATATGGATCTGAACCCATTACTTGACCCAGAACAGGATGGGTATGACTTTGCGCAGTTCTTGGCGTTCACACAACATGTCCAGTGCACGAAGACAGGTAGGCTGGTTTTTATATCTGATTATCTAGTGATAGCCAGGTCCGGTTCTGAACCGCAGTTCGAACCTGAACCATTTCAAACCTGACTGAAGTCCAGTTCAAGGTTCGGGCAATAGGGAGGACCGAACCGTTGGTCTGGTCCGCGTTTTGGGGATGTGCAGAATTGCAGAACTGGTTCTGAACAGGTTCAAACCTGTTCGAACCAATGGCAAGTCAGTATGTAGTTTAAGTGTAGTACTTATAGGTGGAGATGACAAAATGTTTGGTATCCATATTGTACATAATGCAAAAAGAACAGTTCAGAATGCATCAGCATAAACGAGGGTAGAATCACCAGTAACTGTATTATGGGCACTGGATGAGCTGTGGTGGCGGTGGAATAAATGCCTGAGAAGTGTGCTTCTTTGCAGTTCTGAGGAGTGGGAATGGCCTTGTGCAGAGGACTGAGAACAAAGAGGTCAAGAAAATGAAATTGAAGTGATAGCGATGACGCACATAAGCTGGTGAGACTCCATCGAAAAACCATGGGGTACCTGATGAGCAGGTGGACATTGTTGGACAGGAGGTTGTGTAGCATTAGCCAGGATTGATCACTATGACATTGTTTAGATGTGTGATTCTCTGCTCAGGAAAGAAAATCAAGGAAAATGAGAGAAAGAATGCAAAAACAAAAGACATGCAATTGCAAATGAGACCATACACAGGAAAGCTATAGAAAGTCTTTGCATTGTCTGGAGGCGGCAGCTCATGAGTCACGCTGTGATTGTACTCCTGTACAACACCTGGGTCTGATTCAGAACATGCAGGTGCCAATGCAAGCCAGGAGAGTGCAAGTGCTGAGCATGAGTACTAAGCGAGTGTCACAACCCAAATAACGAATTAATGCTTGGGCAGAGACTAGGACTCGACTAAGGTTATCGGACAAGAGGATAATGAGCAAGGACGTCTTGGATTGCTACGGTGTAGATACAAGAGGTTTGAACTAAAGAACTATTGACCAAGACATGCTACCTATATACAACTATTGAGACGGAGATTGAAACTGAGTTACAACTACTAGCCAATCATAAAATAGAAAAGGGAATCATACCATAGAACATCGTAGAATATTAAAGAAGTATCACGTGACCATATCTTATCTTATCTTATCTAATCTAATCTATTCACAATCAAAGAACTCGTCTTCTTCATCAGTCACATCGAAGACACGTGTTGTGGGCGCTAAGGGAATCTCTGATCTGGTAGACACTTTTGGAGTAGGGTTAGGGTTTGACTTAGGTGCTGTGTATTGACGCTTAGGAAGATTTAAGAAAGAATAGTGGTTTGTTAAAGGTACTCGTGACAGCGAGTGAAAGTAGCATTTAGTATTACATGATGCATCTGTTGTTGGGTGTGTTTCAATATAATGTTTCTTGACAAAATTTTTATATATAGTTTGGATGGTGCAGTTCTCAGTTCGAACCCTCACTGAACCAGAACCAGACCATTTTCAGACTGAACCGGACTTTTCCATCACTACTGATTATCAAGGTATGTGCTCCAAGTATCCTATATTCTCAATGTCATTAATATTGGGATTGAACAGGCAGCACAGAGCTACTGACTGATCCCCAAATAATGACGCACTCGTCTGTCAGTGAAGGGAAGGATATATTTGGGGAGGGCAATATTGAAAAGGCCGTCAGCAAATTTGAGAGACACCATGTTTGTAATGAGTTCTGCAGATGGCCTGGATTTGGACTTGAGGCGCTTGGTGCAGAAGTAGCTTAGATCGGACTCTTTTTTGTTTTCACTGATATTTTTTGGCTGCGCTACATTTAGCTTGAGCACGAGTGTCCAGGTTTCCATAGTATTGCACCATCAAACATGATACCAAAGCGAAAACAGAACACGACCCACTGTTATGTCGTGCCGCTCGGGCTATTTGGAACATACTATGTGCAGGTCTTAAATCCAGGTGAGTCATATAGTTGAATCCTTGGATGCACAGGCTGCAACTTGTTCATACTCACTAATTTTTCAGGATCACATGATCTTCCACAGCATTCTGAACTATCTTCACAACTTCCTCCCTCGTGGATACATGCGGCACTGACATACATGGATGCTGTCAAAGCAAAAATGATAACGGCGAGGAAGGAGAAACACATTTCTTGCAAGGTAATATGGAATATTCTGGAAGGAGTCTCGGATGATATATCTGAGGATGGGGGAACTGTATAGAACAACGACCAGCATTTATATCCTACGTACTATGCTCATGGGCGTGATCCTGATCGATTTGGCAGAAGTGTTACTGCTATCAAATAGCAGAAATTTTGGTAGAATGTGCGGAGGCGTGTTCAATTCATTGTATCATGACCCTGGGATCCTATTGCGTCGAGGATGATATGTTTGTGCTACGTACGTGGACCAATGTTCTGCCAATGAACATTTATCAAAGATTTTAGTGTACGTTCAGCGATGAACTGAACTACAATGTGGAGTACCAGAAGTCCTGTCTTGATATTATATAATCGCACCCGTTCTCATCGTGCCATGCGGCCATAGTAATGGGTTAAAGGTTTTCACTGGGCCGTTCATCGCTGAACGTACACTCACTTTGATAAATGTTCGTTGACCAGCAGAACTGACAGAATATGGCAGGACTATGGTTGTGCCATGGCAAAACCAGGCAGAGGTGAATTATTTGTCGACTACAAGGAACTATTGGTTGCAATTGACATTATGTACTAAGTACGTTTACAGCCGTTTGAGAAACTACTAATGTCGTTGGCAATTTTTTTCATGTGCACTCCCTTCTGCTTCTGTTTTCACATAACCGTTCAGCCTATCCATACCTAGGGAAACGCATGGGTACGGGTACGGTGTACGATATCCATACCCTCCACCACACCCCGACCCTTTACCGCGGACCATACCAAGGACCCTTACAGTTTCGCAGGCCAAAGTAGTCCTTGTTGGCAAGAAATCAAATGATAAGTATCAAATCTTCATTTCGCATTCGTTGGCTAGTGTTACAAGAACATCTAGACGCTTGGGCCCCTACCATTTTTCTCCTCATCCTTCTCATATCAGCCCTTGCATCATACCCTCACCCCGACCTCACCCTCATTATCCTTGTCATCCTCGCATTCCCTTTCGCCCTCTACCTGTCGCTTCAGCAGAGCCAGTACATCTGGCCGGATCCTTTCGCTGATGAAGCATACCCATGCTCTGTTCCACCGCCTGACTGATCCTGTGGACAGTCCCCTTGCCCTTACCGTCCGGACGGTAACCTATGATATGATGCACGATGCATCCCCTTTGCCCTGTTCCCTTTCCCGATCTCTGACTCAGTGCGCAGTCACACATGTTACCTATACTTAGCTCCGCAGCTGCACGATTGTGCCCCTGCGCGTTTCACTTCTTGTTTTGACCTTTGACTCACTTTCTTATCAAGCACGTTCTGGTTCACCCGTGTCTCACCCCGAATGTGCCTTCCTTTTATGGTTATGCCCTTTATTGTTTACTTCACTTGGTAGTACGAGTTATCACCCACTAATACGCCTCCTGTCCTCTATATAAACTCGCTACCATGTACCATATTCCCTAACTTGAATCTACTTGGTTCTTGACCTCCTACTCTCACCAGAGTGATCCTTTCTGCCTAGCCAGCAGTCTATATTCTATCTTCTTATCTGCTCATTGCGGATAAGCCTATAGTCTCGATCTTTACTCATCGACTTCGTCGACGAGCAAAGCCCCTGTTAACTAGTCAGACTTCCGTCCTTCTAATTAACGACGATCTTACGATTAACCTTCGGGTGTCGTAAGCCTTGGCAGATACAGCTCATCGTCTAGCACCCGCTTGACGTAAGCTACCCGATTTGGACATAGGCGTCAAATCTTACTTGCTGAAGCCTCGCCAAGTAAGACCCCTAACCTTGGGCTAGCCCAAGGATGTCCTCGACCGTTGACGACACACGCTCTGTTTGAGCGTCGCCAACAAGATACCATCCAAGTCGTAACAAAAGATTCAAGTTACCTTCTAGCCCTCGACACCTATTGAGGACAGAAACAGATACAAGACGACCACTCCCTGGACACGCAACTTCTCTTGGGAGCGCGACCCGAATCAGGAAGACCCTGACGAAGAAGAGGTAGACGGACAGTTTAGCTCTCCCACCTCACCGACAGAGCAGTACCACTCAGACGAGGGACTGAACGACAAATAAGATCTAGGAAACACTCCGACTTCTGAAGAGGACTTTCCAGACGAAGTACCTCCCCGAAACACTAGCGCCAATCTGAAGACAAGAATGTCTAACCCATCATCCTCCTCCACTGCTGTCGTCGTCCGTGCCCCTGAACTCAAAGCAGGAGCACCAACGGACTTTGATGGTAATACTGACGACGCGCAACGATGGCTCTACAGCTTAAAGGCGTATTTTCTCATCAATTATACCATCTATAACAGCGAGCAGACCATGGTCTCAGTCGCCCTGTCATTAATGACAAAGAACAGCGCTAAAGCATGGGCTGACAACTTCTATCGCGAAGCTTTCAGCACCAACCCCCCGAAATTCAGAACCTTCGCCAAATTCAAGAAAGGATTCAACCTTGCATTTCAACCTGTTGATAAGCAGGTGAATGCCCTCACCGAAATCGCCGAACTCAGAATGGGAAACAATGTTACGGACTACATCTCGAGGTTCAAAACATTGGCTACCATTGCCAATATCAAGGAAGGCGTGACACTCTCACACTTCTTTGAGAAAGGCCTGAACCCGAGCCTTCGCGAAGCAATCTACAGGAAGGAGACACTTCCTGACACCATCGAAAAGTGGTACACTTCTGCGGTTCAGCTCGATGCTAACTACCGCAGGAGCAAGGCCGTCTCTGCCAACTCCTGAAACCAACACTCCCGATACGCCCCTCGCGGTTCCAAGCACTACCCCAAGCCTAATGTCTCGTCGTCCAGAGACCCTAACGCTATGGACGTAGACCGCACCCTCTCTCAGGCAGAGAAAGACGATTGCTACAAGAAGGGCCTTTGCTTCTCATGCAAAGAGCATGGCCATAGAGCCAACGACCCCAGATTCCACCCGAAGATATGACGTGCAGAGAAGAAAGATACCAAAGGAAAGACTCCGGTAACGACTGGTAGAGACCAGCGTGATGACGAAAGCTCCGGAGACGACATGGAGACCAACCGGCTCCAAGAAGAAGAGGATTTTTAGAGCGGAGGACCGCAAAAGCAACATGCGTCCCCTCCTTAGATATCCTGTGTACTCATACTGTAGGAAAAGAAAATGAATTCCGTGTCCCGGTGACACTTTTCTCTTCCACGAGTACGAAAACCGTTGCAACAACAGCAATCATCGACTCAGGGGCTTGGGGAACATTTATTTGTGACACCTTCATAAAGAAGCACAATATTAGAATCCACCTCCTGAAGAAACCCTTCCGCATCACTACGGTGTCCTGCATGATGTGGGAATCATGCATGGACATGAATACTAGGTGACCCTCAAAAGACAAAGTCTGTTAGCTTAGTCCTCAGACTAGTCAACCCATACCTTGGTTTCAAACCATGGTCCATATTTCCAGTTTTCCCCAAGTTTCATGATCTGAATATGTTTTGACGGCAAAGTCTAATGTGAGATGGGAATCACATTTAGACCTAGTTGATTTGAGAAGGGAAATGAAGGTTAAGGTATAGCCTTGCCTTTGGCTTATTCACTTTGGCTAGAGAAAACCATAGAGAAAAGTACAAAGCCTATAAAAAACCTATCCAAAAAGACCATGTTTCAATTCCTGCCAACTGTCTTATTTTTGCTACCTACTTTTCTCTAGTGTTTCTTTACTCTACTTTTTCATTAGGATGCTTTGACTCACCTGACACTTCATAAAATTGTACCCATAGGGTATGATGTCATTATGATGTCATAAGACTCCACAGATACTCCTGCAGGTATTCTGTTGAAAGATATTATGTCATCAAGCTCTAGATTATTCTACTCCACAATGACTCACTCTGACTCACTCATGGAAGGTTCTGGAATCATTTGCTCCACAATGATGTCACTCTTGATGTCATTATGATGTCATAGCTCCATCTTTCACTTGTATTTTATTCTTTTATTGGGTTTGACCCAATATTTTGATTGGTCCTCCTTATTTTTTTATTGTTTGTGAACCTAGGTTACTTTCCCACACAAAATGTATATAAGGAGAGCCCATTCTCCCCCAAAAAATATGATCTCCCATTTGTAGCAATCTGCCTATCAGATATTTCACTTGCAAAGTTAGTCCCTTTGAAGTGAGACAAGTGCAGGGAAAAGAATTCCCTTGAGATTATAAGTTTCTTACCTTAGAAACTTATTAGTGCCATAGACCAAGCGTTCTTGGTCATATATATTGTCTTTGAGACCCCTTTGTCTCATTGCTCTGTGCCCTTTGACTAAGTGATCTTAGTCATCTATCATATTGTTGAGACCACGTCTCACTAGTTGTCCCATAGACCAAGTGATCTTGGTCAAGTTATAGTCCCCTTTGTTCAAGCGATCTTGAACATATATTGTATATTTGAGACCATTTGTCTCACAGTCAGGTGTCCATAGACCAAGCGATCTTGGTCATATTTCGTATATTTGAGACCACATCTCACTAGTTCCAGTATCCAAGTCCAGAGCCTAGAAGGAGATTTCCTAGGCAAATACATTCCAGAAACCAAATTACGTGTCTAGAAGCTTATTCCTAGACAAGAGATTTGAGTTTCAATAAAGAAAAGTAAAGCTCCGGCTAGGTTGATCTTTATAAAAAAGATTAGTTTAGCGAGCCTCCCAAGAACTCACATGTTATCTACCACGAAATAGGAAAAGTCGTAGACCGTGTTAATCGAGGACTGGCAAGCAGTCTTATCCAAAGTGTAATTGTGGTGTCATTACATTTACACGACTTTATATAAGACCCTCGGTTATTAAGACAACGGTAGATGGAAGCCAATCCACTGCTGGGAAGGTCACCCGATACTGCATGCTCTTCGCCCGACTTGACGGACGAACCATGTGGGGAAAGTTTAACGTCACCAGACTTTCCGAACGAGACAAAATCCTGCTAGGGAAACCCTGGCTATCCGCCATGAAACCAGATATCGATTGGGGACGCAACGAAATCACAATGCTCCCCACACCCAGATCCAGATACGTTGAGGAACTACTCAACAAAATTCAAAGAAAGAATGGGGTAACCCCCTATCGATTCGAAGGTCTTCGACCAATCGTCGAAGATGAAGAAGAGGCCCCCTTCAAACCTCTCAAATTACTTCCCTTGGGTACGGAGCACGTACTCGAAGAAATTCGATGCAAGAAGAAGAAAAAGAAGACGAAGAAGGCAAAACCTGCCAAGGAGGTACCCGCCAAAGAAAAGCATTTCGAAATGCCTCAAGAAACCGACATCATGGAAGACGTCTGGGTAGGGAAGATCGACCCCCTACCCGAAGTCAAGGAAGTTGCGACTTACCCTCTGACTGACGACGAAATTCTTATAGAATACTCGGCCGATGGTTCTTCGGTCAGACTGATCGAGAACCTCACCTTCGACACTCCCCTAACAAGGGATGGGACCTCCAAGACGGAGACCATGAAGGCAAGAAAGACTCCCCTTCGCAACATTTGGATCCTTGCTACGGCAAAGGAGGAGTATACGAAGACCAGTAACAAGGCACAGGAATTCGCCAAGGACAAAGCTCAAGAAACGAAGAAGAAATCATTCGAAGAGCTTGTTCCCGAATACCTTCACGATTTCACAGATATATTTGCGAAAGATGGGCTCAATAAGCTTCCCCCATCAAGACCTGGTGTAGACCACCGGATCGAAACGAAGGAAGGTTTTATCCCAAAATCTTCTCGTGCTTACCCGCTCTCTCCAAAAGAAACAGAAGTGGTTAAAGCGTTTCTGGATGAACATATCCAGAAAGATTTTATCCAACCATCGAAGTTGCCTCAAGCCTCAGGCTTCTTCTTTGTAGGAAAGAAGGACGGCTCCCTTCGCCCCTGTCAGGACTACCGGTACATTAACGAATGGACTATCAAGAACGCATACCCACTCCCCCTCATTCCACCTCTTATCGCCAAACTCAAAGATGCGAAATATTTCACCAAAGTGGATGTTCGTTCAGGATACAACAACATTTTAATCCACCCCGACGACAGATGGAAGGCAGCCTTCTCGACATCTTTTGGGCTCTTTGAGCCAAAAGTGATGTTCTTTGGGCTCTGCAACTCGCCAGCGACGTTCCAGGCCTACATGAACCAGACGTTCAGCAAGGAGATAGATGAAGGATGGCTCATCGTCTATATGGACGACATCCTAATATTCTCTTCTGACCTTGCAGAACACCAGATGCGCACCCATAGGGTTTTAGAGAAGCTCCGTCAGGAGCAGCTCTTCCTCAAACCCGAAAAGTGCACCTTCGACTCCCAAGAGGTAGAATACCTTGGGATGATCATCCAACCCGGACAGGTTGCCATGGACCCGGCAAAACTCAAGGGGATTAGCGAATGGCAGACTCCATCGACGGTGAAAGAAGTCAGATCCTTCCTAGGATTCTGCAATTTCTACCGTCATTTCATCTCCCATTATTCCGACCTCGCTCGCCCCCTCCTCGACCTCACAAAGAAAGACACCATGTTTTCCTGGTCCCCCGACTGCGAAGCGTCATTCCAGAAGCTAAAGCAGTGTTTTACCACCGAACCTGTACTCCGGAACCCCGACCCCTCTCGCCAATTTGCATTGGCCACAGATGCATCGCTATTTGCGACAGGAGCAGTCCTCCTGCAAACCGACGACAATGGGTCTTATCACCCATGTGGATATCTCTCACAGTCTCTCAACGCTGCGGAACAGGAATTATCAGATTTACGACCGTGAGCTTCTTGTGGTTATCCATGTCCTGAAGGCATGGAGACACTTCCTTGAAGGCAATCCCCATCCAGTGATCATCTTCACCGACCACAAGAATCTCCTCTACTTCCGTTCCTCTCAGACGCTGACATGCCGGCAAGCCCGCTGGCAGCTCACCCTCTGCGAGTACAACCTTCAATTCCACCATGTCCCGGGCAGCAAGCTTGCTGCACCCGATGCTCTTTCCCGACGACCGGATCATGACAATTCGGATGGTGATAACGAGGACATTGTCCTCCTCCCAGATTCGCTCTTTGTTAAACTTATTGACACCGCCCTAGCGTCAAAGTTCAAAGCAGCGAACGATAACCCTGCTGATCAAACAATACAGACAGCAGCTGATGCCTTAAATGGCCTCTGCGCCCCCCCTATGAAGTCTGCTCTGTCAGACTGGCACATTGACGAAGGCATCCTTTATTTCAAGGACCGAGCCTACGTCCCCTCTGACCTCCGGAAGCGCATTCTGGAGCTCCACCATGATCACCCAACTGCCGGGCACCCCGGACGTTCCAACACCGAATGGAATGTCAAGAAAAGCTATTGGTGGCCCGGCATGGGCACCTTCATCCGACAATACGTTGATGGCTGCACTATGTGCCAGCAGATGAAATCCGACACTCACCCCACCACACCTCCCCTTATGCCCATTCCCTCCACTTGTACTCGACCGTTCTCCCAGGTTTCAGTCGATCTTATCACTGATCTTCCGGAGAGCGCCGGCTATGATTCCATTATGGTCGTGGTCGACCATGGGCTTACAAAGGGGGTAATTTTCTCGCCTTGCAAGAAAACCATCACTGCAGAAGGCGTTGCTGAATTATTTTACGAAAAGGTGTTTATGCGATTCGGACTATACGACAAGATCATCTCCGATCAAGGCCCACAATTTGCCTCGAAGCTAGCAAAAGAACTCGGACGGCTCCTGGACTACCAGGTAGCCCTCTCCACTGCCTATCATCCCCAGACGGATGGGCAGACAGAACGAATGAACCAGGAGCTGGAGACATACCTTCGGATCTATTGTAGGACGACCCCTAACGATTGGGCCAGACACCTTCCCATGGCCGAATTCGTCCACAATTCCAGATGACACTCCGCTCGGAACGCATCCCCGTTCTACCTCATGATGGGTTACGAACCCAAAGGCATACCTTACGCCTTCCCCGACTCCGCTCTGCCAGCAGCAGAGGATCGAGTCAAGAAACTCGCAAAGATCCGTGAAGAAGCCCTGGCATGCCACAGCCTTGCGCAGCAACACATGGCAGAACGCACATTCGGGCGAAAGTACCAACCTTGGAAGGTTGGGGACAAGGTGTGGCTATCTGCTGCGCATTTGATCACCCACTTCCCTTCAAAGAAACTCGCACCAAAACGATACGGACCCTTTACCATTAAACAGGTCCTATCCCCCATCACGTTCACCCTCGAACTCCCTGCCACCTGGCGTGTTCACCCCACGTTCCATGCATCAGAATTATCCTCCTATCAGGAGACGGACGTGCATGGCCCAAACTATACTGAACTGCCACCGGACCTGATCGACGGGGAAGAACATTACGAAATAGAAGTGATCCTCCAACACAGGGGTACCAGAACGAAACACCGATACCTGGTCTCCTGGGTTGGCTATCCACCCTCCGAACAAACGTGGATCCCAGAGAAGGAACTGAAGTCCGCAGCGGAGATGCTCAAGGACTATAAGAAGAGACTCAAGCTGACAACAAAGCTCCTCAGTTGTTAACCAGCTACCATCATCTCCATGTCTACCACTTCGTCCAATGCCTCCTCCCTCTCCCTCGGATCCACAGCCTCTATCGTCGAACTCATCCACAAGTCCACCATTTCTTTCACGCAGACCCCGGACTCTCAGAAGGCATTCTAGGAGGCCGTTATTCTCGAAGCGCAGTATGCGCTTCGACTGGACAGCTTTATTGACCGTACCAAAGACACAGTTCTCCTGGAAATTGTCAATGCCTTTCGGGCAGTTGACACTATCGCTTTTACAGCCAGACCATCCGGTATCCGTCCCCCTCACCTGATCACCCGATACTCCGTCACGAAGGCCAAGAGGTCCCTCTTGAACCTTCTAGCATCCAGAAACTTTGGTGACACAGTTGCCAAAATAGAAGAAGAAATTGCATACAACCAACTGCCTACACAGGCATCCATTGTCGAGCGTACTGCCGAGTGCAGTGCTCCAACCCCCCATTCCAAAAGATCCAACCTCATTCCCACCAACCTCACGTCAGAAGAAATCGACAGATTGTTCGCAGAACACGAAGAAGAGCAGCATAGGATGATGACTAGTGATGAGCTCGAAGAACTCCGAGCTGCCATCATCAACGACGAGGTCGTAGCCAATGACCCGTTACCTGCTCCCTATAAAGGGAAGAAGGAGCACAAAGAAGAAAAGTCGAGTGAGGAAACTCGCATACCACCTTGGAGAAAGACGAACGAAGAAGACAAACCGAGCTTGGAAGCTTGTCTGACCACTCCCCCTCCAGGGTTCACCTCCACTGATGACATACCAATATTATCTATCGGATCTCCTATCATGAGGGACGATACCCCTATCCCTGTCCCTCCACCTACGCACACCCCTCGACGAAGTCGCAGATTAAATACCGAGCGCATCCTTGCACTCGGATTACCCATCACTCGACATGTACCGGGCCAGGATCCCACTAGGCAACAAATACTTAACGATACGCACACAAGGACGACCCCACAACCCTACCAGTGCAACTTTAAGTGCAGGGTCTGCCACCAGTATGGCCACAAACAGAAACAATGTGAGCGATATTTCTGCCGCATTTGTGGACGGTTCGCCCCCGGACATCTCACCCCCTTCTGCCCTCGCCTTCACGGCAAGAAGATCCTTCGTCGAGGAATATCCTCGGAAATGTTCTACACTGACATGCATCAGTTAGAAGCAGCGTATGATCACAACGCTGCGCGACTCGAACAAGATAGAGAAGAGAACACCTTAGAAGCCATGGACGCACTCTGTGACCTCGACTGCGACCCCTCCTGGTATGACAACATGGATAACTGAACTTGTTGATTTCAGTCCTAGAAACCGGGGTAATGTTACAAGAACATCTAGACGCTTGGGCCCCTACCATTTTTCTCCTCATCCTTCTCGTATCAGCCCTTGCATCATACCCTCACCCCGACCTCACCCTCATTATCCTTGTCATCCTCGCATTCCCTTTCGCCCTCTACCTGTCGCTTCAGCAGAGCCAGTACATCTGGCCGGATCCTTTCGCTGATGAAGCATACCCATGCTCTGTTCCACCGCCTGACTGATCCTGTGGACAGTCCCCTTGCCCTTACCGTCCGGACGGTAACCTATGATATGATGCATGATGCATCCCCTTTGCCCTGTTCCCTTTCCCGATCTCTGACTCAGTGCGCAGTCGCACATGTTACCTATACTTAGCTCCGCAGCTGCACGATTGTGCCCCTGCGCGTTTCACTTCTTGTTTTGACCTTTGACTCACTTTCTTATCAAGCACGTTCTGGTTCACCTGTGTCTCACCCCGAATGTGCCTTCCTTTTATGGTTATGCCCTTTATCGTTTACTTCACTTGGTAGTACGAGTTATCACCCACTAATACGCCTCCTGTCCTCTATATAAACTCACTACCATGTAGTGCTGCCGTGGTCCGGTCCCGAACCGTGGTTTGAACCTGACCATTGGTCAGGTTCGTCCTTGGTTCAGTCCATGGTTCCAAGTTTTGGACAGACCGGACCTGAAAGAGGTTCGCGGTCCACCATCACCCGAACAGTTTGGACATAGGTTCGGACCTTCCCGAACCGTTCCGAACCCCTGAACCGCAGCATCCTCATGTTATCGGTGAGGCACACACTACTAGTAATGGTCACTTCGACTTCGACTCAACTTCAACTTCTGCCACCATGGTCATTGGGATCCTCGGGATTTGCGACGACTTTGAATTCTTTCCGGAGGCTCGCATCCCGCACCCCCGGCTCTCGAATGGGCTGTTTTCGCGACCCTCCAATGTATATGGCCTTGGAGAGCGGTTGTTCACTTTGTTAGCAGTTAAAAGGAGCAAGCACCAGGTGAGTTCACTCATCATCATGTCTGAATCTGACGCATGCGCCCTCAATACTGATGGATCTCTTAAGGATGCTAAGGACATCATCTTTTATCATGATCCTGATGATACTGTCCCACTATCTACTCCTTCCTCTGTGCCGACTCCTTCCTCTGCGCCTACTCTCACAGGTTGCAAACCAGTGCCAGTTATAGCTGGTTCTCGACGATCCGTTCGCATTCCTGAACTTATGTTTATAGTTTGACAAGTATTATAAACCACCAACTCGGGCACCTGCCAAAGAACCCACTCCGCCAACAAGACCCTTGCATGAAAATCGGTACAGTGACACGTGGATGCGCGAGGCCATCAAAACCTGTCAAGCCGCAGACCAACGCGCTCATAATCCTCATCAAGAACTCACGATGTATCTGTCTTTGCCGCTAGAGCAAGCTGACAACATTGTTGCCTGGTGGGGCGTAAGTAATCTCATCATGACCTGTTTATTTGCTACTTAAATGGTTCCTTAGCTTCACTCATTGCAGTATCCTACTCTAGCACGCATTGCACGAGACTACTTGCCCATTCAAGGAAGCTCCGTCCCCTCCGAACAGGCTTTTTCGAGCGGAGGGATCACTTCTACTGTTCGACGCAATGGACTTGCAGCATCCACATTCAGCTCACTGCAGCTATTGAAGGCAGCATACAAGAATGGCCATGTTTCCGCAAAGGTTGAGGCAGAAGCAGCCATGTTGGATGTGTAGCTACGAGTACAAGTTCTATCTATGTTTTTTTGTGCGCTGTAAAATATCTACGTTTTTTTTTTGCTCACTGTAAAAAAAATTGGGTTCAGTTCATGTTCGAACGTGAAAATAACCGGACCTGACCATTCCGAACCGAACCACGGCAGCACTACTACCATGTACCATATTCCCTAACTTGAATCTACTTGGTTCTTGACCTCCTACTCTCACCAGAGTGATCCTTTCTGCCTAGCCAGCAGTCTATATTCTATCTTCTTATCTGCTCTTCGCGGATAAGCCTATAGTCTCGATCTTTACTCATCGACTTCGTCGACGAGCAAAGCCCCTGTTAACTAGTCAGACTTCCGTCCTTCTAATTAACGACGATCTTACGATTAACCTTCGGGTGTCGTAAGCCTTGGCAGATACAGCTCATCGTCTAGCACCCGTTTGACGTAAGCTACCCGATTCGGACATAGGCGTCAAATCTTACTTGCTGAAGCCTCGCCAAGTAAGACCCCTAACCTTGGGCTAGCCCAAGGACGTCCTCGACCGTTGACGACACACGCTCTGTTTGAGCGTCGCCAACAAGATACCATCCAAGTCGTAACAGCTAGCAGCGTATCATAATCATATCTATATCATCTCAGACTCACCACATTCTGTATGTATCATTCTGCTTTCGTTTACAATCCTCATCCATACATCCTACAAGCCTCTACACACCCCTTTCGCACTCGAGTGCAGTCATTTTTACAGTACTCGCTCTGCACTTCTGACTAGCTTCATTAATTGAGACTCAAGGCACCGTCACCATCACTGACTCGGCCTTGGCTCATGCGAATCGCTTCCTTAGCGCGAAGTGGCACCATGACTACTAGATGCCAGAAATCGACACCCACACACTAGATCAAATCAATTGCCACTCTCGCTTTCATCCCAACCGTTCAGGATCATTAAAAATACCCAAGCTACTCTCGACCGCCAAGGAACAAACTCCACTCGACCTGCCACCAACGATTCGATGGCCTTCGATTCGGACTACTCGACATCATTCCAAAATTCACGCATAATACAGATACGGTAATACAACGCGGTACGACCTCGTTGTAATTCTTGACGCCACTCGAAAAAAACATATTCTAATCATAGAATACCAGAGCTCTCAGCTCGATGGATTCCCGAAACGGTGCTCCCTCTGGAGTGTTCGGGTCTTGGAAGCCAGTATGAGGGGTGAGCCTAGCGACACTGCCATCTTGTACCGAGTCAAAGCTGAGACTCTTTTAGCACAACAAAAATATCCCCAGAGCAACTTTGCTCGCCATTTGATAAGAACAAACTTTTCTGGGGTCATTGCCTTCATGTATTTCCACTGGTGGTTTGGACTGTATTTGACTCCAAATGTCTCACCCTCGCGGTCGGGGTATATAAGAGCGACAGAAATCAAGTCTTTTTCGAACTCGGCACTCCTGAAGTCACATAGTGCAAGTGGCCAATCTTCAGCTGCATGCGATATAGGACGCCACAGATTTATGATTTGGAAGCGTCTATGACAGACTGGTTTGTCACATCAAGATATTTAGATCCAAGCGGTCTCTGCCGCCACCGTGGTGATATACGATTAGGGTAAGCAGGATAGTGTTCGAAAACCGCTGACACTCATCACCTCCAGTCCAAAATTTAAAGTGAAGATTCAAGTTCCCACAACATTCATTGGATGAATGGGAGACTTGTTTCCGAAGTGGTTGTTCAGACGCCGCCATTTGAAAGATCTGTAGCATGGTCCTGTGTTTGTTTGGCCGTATTGAACTCCAAAGCTCCGTTGCCTCCCAAATCGAAATAATTGGTCCGTGCACTCGCAAGTGTAGAGTCACAGCACTTCGCAGAGAGGATACTGATGACTGAATTTCATCTTAAGAAGTGGAGCTTCACATGAAGTAGTGCATTCACCTTGTCTCATTCAAATTCATTTTTATAGACGCATAGGACACGAGGTTTTTGCCTCTACGCCTCCATTATCGTTATGCCAATCGTACACCCTAGCGTCATACCCACCGTCCTTGACAGAATACCATCCCAGCGCTTTAGTGCATACATACGCCCGACTCTTGTCTTCAGCATCTGCCAAAATGCATCTCATCGAGCAGTCGGTGCTCTCCAGCGCTCGAACCTGACTATATATCTTGCATCCACATCGTCATTTTTCCTGTTGAGCAGCTACTCCAGCACCGTGTCGGTCCTTCGAATCCATGCATATAGCTTACTGCAATACATCCCATACTCCAGGCTCAACTGGTTTCAGTTATCTCATTCGCTAATCCCCTCCCTGTTGAAGCTGGAGAACGGCGCTGTATTGAGTGACACGGCGGGAGATAACAAGGACAGGATGTGGTCTACGATGTAGGTATGTATGCGTAGTCGGGACTATGCGGATGATGATGGGTGAAGGGCTAAACTCGATCACTCCTTAAGTCCATCATCATGGAATCCTGATATCAGTGCATGGCCGCTAGTCTCGGCGGGCCCTCACCGCAGATGCTACCGAGCACTGCGTTCAAAGGAGTATCATCGCGGGTACCATCTACCATAGAATCAATAGTCCCCATACCTGGACCCCGAGAAGCTAGAGTGAGGTTCACATCAGGGTCACGGGGGGTTAGTCTCTATGCATTATGGTGACCCAGCGATAGCGTTCTTGGTCTATTCACGAATTTGTATCTCAAGCAGTAACTTAGGTTATAATAGGCTATGTAGAACATCGTTTATACGTAGTGTCTACGATGATAATTACAAAGTCAAAGTTAACTCTTCTTCAACTCAATGGGTTTCACATGCGCGGCTTGCTAGAACATCCCTTCTGACAGCTACTCTGCTTGACCAGCCCCCTCCCTCATGTTCGTCGGATCGTCGATATTTACATGCGCATGCATCCGACGTCACACTGATTTAATGTACTGATGCATGGGGGTCATCGACCCCTTTTAGAGAGGTCTCGCTTCCTTCGGAAGAGCTTGAACTTCGGCTTTACCATAACGGACTGCTTGTCTGTGATTCACAAGGACGATTTTGATATTTGGAACTTCAATGACACTCATTGTGTAAGATGTATGTCTAATTCATGTCACAGGCTGCTGACATGTTTCTGCGGAGCACTTGGTCAGTGACCAGTTCAAAGAACTGATGCTAAAAGATATAGACAGGGTCGATATTCCACACACAGCGCAAGTTTTGTGAGCCATTAGTTATCGTACTCCGAGACGCTTTCAATTTACCGAAACATTGGTAGGGAATTTGGCCTCCCCGTACTCGGTTTGAGAGTGCTTCTATTGCTTCTTGCGCGATAGGTGTTCGACGCGTGTTCAGGCCGTATGTAGGTGAGGTGGTGCGTGGCACTGATGTGGGTGATGGGCTTGCACCCACGTTGTGCTCCTACGCCCTCCTGGCATACCGATTGATTTTATTGGAATTTGAGGTGAGACTGGTTGGTTTTGGGATTGTTGGAGGAGGATCGGCTTGGACGGGGAACGCCTGGTTATAGTAGGTCCCTACCCTTGTTTCACTTGTTATATCTGATAGGGATGTGCGTTTCCGGTGGTGTGTTTTAGTTTCTCATGTGTGGTCGGGTCTGACGGAGGGGCAGGCGGGGCGTCCTGGACCGGACATGAGTCACCCTTCGATTGCACAGCATGAACCGACCTTTGAGGCGAACGTTACACGAACATGCAGAACCACATTCAAAATCATAAGGAAATGTCAGTTCCATCTTCCCAATATTGATTATCGACAGCAATGATCACTCGTTTCAATAGCTTCGTGAAACCAAGCTTACTAGTCATGCACGGTCGATCGTTTTCAGATAAATTCAAACATTCATATTGCTCGAGTAGTACCAAACAACTGTACTAATATTGACTCCGAACTAGGTATTGCACCATCAAACATGATACCAAAGCGAAAGCAGAACACGACCCACTGTTACGATGTGCCGCTCGGGGCCTCGGGCTATTTGGAATATACTACACGCAGGTCGTAACCCCATTCTAAGGCATGCAGGTGAGTCATGGTTGAATCCTGAATGCACAGCGACCTGTTCATACTCACTTTGTCAGGATTACAAGGACGGTTTTTACAGCAAGGTATATTACGGCTGCAAAATGATCCCGGTTTGGCACATGCACTGACATACATGGATGCTGTCAAAGCACAAATAACGGCGAGGAAGGAGAAACGCATTTCTTGCAAGGTAATATGGAATATTCTGGAAGGAGTCTCGAATGATGTGTCTGAGGATGGGGGAACTGTATAGAACGACGACCAGCATTTATATCCTATGTACTATGCTCCGAATGGGCGCGATCCTGATCGATTTGGCAGAATTGTTACTGCTATTAAATAGCAGAAGTTTTGGTAGAATGTGCGGAGGCGTGTTCAATCGATTAAGAGCATTGTATCATGACCCTGGGATCCTATTGCGTCGAGGATGATATGTTTGTGCTACGCACGTGGAGTCCCAGTGTTCTGCCGGTCAACGAACGTTTATCAAAGTGAGTGTACGATGCCACAGTGGATTTTCACTATGCCGTTCATCACTGAACGTACACTCACTTTGATAAACGTTCGTTGACCGGCAGAACTGGCAGAACATGGCAGGACTATGGTTGTGCCACGGCAAAACTAGGCAGAGGTGAATTATTTGTCGACTACAAGAAATTATTGGTTGCAGTTGAGTCATGATCCCCGCAATCCATCCGACATACCTCTTGCTGAATGCCCCCTCTATCTCAGCAAAATTGCGGTCTTCAACTCAGCATCATCGCGATTTTATGCGCCGAGCGATTTGAGTGGTATTGGTGGCATGCGCACTGAACACATCCGCTCTTGTCCCTCCTGGCGAGGTGGGCATTCACGCAACGACTGTGTTTTTGTCAACACAGACTCTAGTCTACCTGGCATGCAAGGTCTCGAAGTCGCACGCGTTTGCGCATTTTTTTCATTCCAGTACCGGGGCGAAGTGTATCCCTGCGTTGTGGTTCGCTGGTTCGACAAAATCGGCGATGCTGCAGACGAAGACACGGGAATGTGGGTGGTTCGTCCAGGAGAGGATGCAAACAATACTGTTGAGTACGCGATCATTCATATTGACGCCGTTTATCGCGCTGCACATCTGATTCCCGTGTACGGCACGGAATTCCTGCCTCCAGAGCTCAAATTTTATCATTCCTATGATGCATTCCGCGCCTACTACGTGAATAAATACGCTGACCATCACGCCTTTGAGATTGCATTTTGATCTAGCTACTTGTACACCATTTGAATTTATAATACTATTTTCTCTCTTAATATGCATTTTCTCTCCTTTGTGTGGCAAACCCAATGGACCGCGCCTTTGCGCCTTTGAGAAATTTCGGAAAGATCGAGTTATCATATCACTCCTTGTATTTATTTTTATGCCTTAGCGCTAGCGCCAAGGCAAGAAAAGTGGGTTATTGAAGGAAAATAAATCTGAGGTTTTACTGATGTACCTGTTCTCTCGCAAACCGATCGATGCCTACAGATCTATACTTCTGGTCTCTTGCGCCCGACTTGGATGAGGCTATCGCGCTTCACAGCGAAGCAGTTGCTTTTCTCCTGGTCGGTCACACAGATCGGTCCATGTCATTAAACAACCTCGCGACTCAACTCTCCACCCGCTTTTGCCATCGAGGCAACGACGAAGACTCAGATGAGGCTATCGCACTTCACAGCAACGCGCTGGTTTTGCGCCTGGTCTGTCACACAGATCGGCCCGTATGAGCGCTCGTATGCACTCAAACATCAGAAGACTCGGGTGACCCAATAGCCCAGGTGCGCCGTTGGTTTGTTTATTATGTTATTTTTTGTATTTAAATTTGGCACTACAGGATGATGATACTACTAACATTTTTGGTCGCCTACCTGCCCTTGCAAAGCCTGCAAAGACCTCTCCCGCATACCCGCTGGTACGGGTGCGGGTCTGACCTTCGACACACCCGTGCCAATCCCTAGTCATCTGATGGCTTGGTTAGTCTAGTGAGAACTTTGCAAGGGCTGCAGCGACTTAATGATTCAAGACCCGTTAGCTAGAACAACATAGTTGACCATATAGTACTGAATTTTGTACAATACAAGACCTGTGTGTGTGTTCAGCATTTGTGTGTGTCGTATGTATGTGTATGTATAATTGTTGAACTGATCCAGCGCCATATGATTTACTTATGCAGGCACCGTCACTGGCTCGGCCTTCGCTCATGCAGATCGTTTCTTGGCTTAGCGCGAAGTGGCACCATGACTACTAAATGCCAGAAATCGACACCCACACACTACATCGAATCAACGCCACTCTCGCTCTCATCCCAACCGTTCAGGATCATTAAAAATACCCAAGCTACTCTCTACCGCCAAGGAACAGACTCCACTCGACCTGCCACCAACGATTCGATGGCAATTGACAGCAGGCAAACGCGCCCTCGATTCGGACCACTCGACATCATTGCAAAATTCTCCATGCCGTATGAATCTTTATCATGAACGCATGCTCAGTATTCAGCTTCGATACGTCCACGAGGATTGTACAAAGTTCCAAAGAGTAAAATCAGCAAAGTACAACTACGCATAATACAGATACAGTAACACAACGCGGTACGACCTCGTAATTCTTGACGCCACTCGAAAAAACATATTCTAATCATAGAATACCAGAGCTCTCAGCTCGATGGATTCCCGAAACGGTGCTCCCTCTGGAGTGTTTGGGTCTTGGAAGCCAGTATGAGGGGTGAGCCTAGCGACACTGCCATCCTGTACCGAGTCAAAGCTGAGACTCTTTTAGCACAACAAAAATATCCCCAGAGCGACTTTGCTCACCATTTGATAAGAACAAACTCTTCTGGGGTCATTGCCTTCACGTATTTCCACTGGTGATTTGGGCTGTATTTGACTCCAAATGTCTCACCCTCGCGGTCGGGGTATATAAGAGCGACAGGAACCAAGTCCTTCTCGAAATCTACACTCCTAAAGTCACATAGTGCAAGTGGCCAATCTACGGCTGCATGCGATATAGGTCGCCACAGATTTACGATTTGGAACCGTCTGCGAAGGAGCGCAGGAGCCTCTGTTGGTGGGAGGTGCCTATGAACACGAGCGACGGATGCCGCAGGCGTTTGGTCCACATGAGCCTGGGAGACCGGCTGACGTTTCTGTGGGCCATTATCTACCTCGCCCGGGCGACGGCGACGAATGGCTGTGACATGAATTGGGCATCAACATGTCGTTTCAAATTTTTGGTCAACGTACTGTGATCAAAGATGACAATCTTGGTTGCTCCTGTAACCCTCTTGATGAGGTCAATGCTCTCAGGGTAGTATTCCCCCTCAACCTCATCATGATTTAAGAAGCTGGTATGCTTTGCCGCTTCTCGCCCGTACTGAAATCCAGCATTGTCAAGCTTGTAAAGTTCCTCCTTCCCGCGCACGTCCTCAACTTGTACCTCATGTGGGTCCCGAATCCAGTTAGAGCCCGGCTTTCCGTCGGCACCATCTGAGAAGATCTTATTGTAAGGCCGAGAGCCGTCAGGCGGAGCGAGGAAGTAGTTGAGGGTGGTGGTGGTGGTATCAGGAGCCATTGTTCGTTGGTATCTGATGTAAAGCGAAATGTAAGTGTCCTTGGTATGACCAGGAGTGAGTTATATCCCACTTATATATGTCTGCAAGGATGGGGAAATAGCTTGGCTTACATATCACCTTATCAATATCCGGGCTAAACGCTGATTGTTAATATATATCATGATCTCATAAGCAATGCTGTCGCCACCGAACTGCGGGATAAGCCAAAGTCATTGAGCCTCTGACCTATACTCGTGACCAGCCCGTCTAATAAGTGAGCATCACGACCCAGTCTACCTCTTACCTTGATTACCAAGTCTCTCTCATACTAAGCCACCTCGACAGGGAGTACCAGTGGAGAAACATGTCTCTCAAAGGCCGAAGACAGGATCTGCATAATTGATTACATAAGGCCGACTCGGAGAATGCAGCTGCTGAGCAGTATCATGATTTACTAACTGTGATAGGACGGCGGTCATAACTGCTTCTAAGTAGTACACCGGTTCGAAATGTTGTTGCCATACCTGGTAGAGTGTCTTATTGTCACTAGGCGTGCTAGGCCTCATCTGATGTTTGCAGTCAAGGACCGACACAAGCGGCATCAGCCTGCACAGCAACTTGGAACATAAGAAGACGGGCAGTCAGTGGATGGTCTGCCATGATACTAACTTATTTGCGGAGTGGGATCAGCCGGTAGGCTGGATGGAGCTTAAAGGTGCGAACGGGGCACACAGTAGTCCAACTAGGAGCCATCAATGCAGAATCGCCTGTCGAATCCGGATGGTATGGATGGAGTACAAAGAGGAATTGAAGCCGCAGAGCATGAACCCTATAGCTAGACTTGGAGCACGAGCTGGAGTTTGAATATATACTCGGATTGACATTGTGGTGAACACTGAAATAGGTCACGGTGATACTTGGAAGTATGGTGCAAAACAGGAAAACCGACCTTCACCGCCACGGCCCTATAACATTGTATCAAATTGTCAACCTGAGGTATATTTTGAGTGATGACATCGATGACATTTCGAAAGGTAGACCACAATTTCTGTTTGCCAAGCACCATACATAGCCAAGAGACTATGAAGTAGTTGCTGAACAAAGAGAGGACGAGGTCGAAAGCCCTTGACGACATAAGCTAGTAATGCAATAGCAAGGTCATCATGTCCTCCGAGTTGCAAGCAGAGCTCGAAGAAACAATTTCGAACCCTATCCTACTTACCCCAATGGTATACCACCACGGTGGCGGCAGGAACCGCTTAGATCTAAACATCTTGATGCGAAAAACCAGTCTGATAGCTGTAAATAATACTTGAATTGATTATTGACCGCCAACAGCGACTGGGATTATTTGAGATTCACAAACGAACATCATCGATGGGACATGTCCAGACAGTCTGAAAGAATCAGAGCACACTCCATTGAATGCATTAGAACACACCCGACTACCTAGCGATCGCTCCTAAATGTGGATGGTGTGACTGCGGGCTACTTAGCATTATGTTGTACGTTGGACTGAAAGATAGCGACGATGAATGAGACACAAACTTGGAAGGTAGATCTTGAAGGTTGAAGTCCCGTAGTGGGTATATGCGCCGAACGTATCAATGCACTGCGCCACTGCTCGATCGATGCTCTCCAGATAATGAGACCGAGGGAAGGACAAGAGTAGCGAGTGCGGGAGTGGATGCTCGTTAGAACTACGAAAGTATGCGGAGAGGATTAAAAATCAGCAATGCGGCGTTGGACAGACAAGAAACATCACTCGCCGCGCTCTGATCCCAAGCCACTGTTCCATACCGTCCTTAGCTACACTGAACGGAGGTGTGAGAGAGCACACCAAGCGAACGACTCCTCATAAGTGAGGATGGGGGAGCACTGTAGGATGACGAGTCAACGTTCAACACAATTCGATTGTTATATATCGTTGTCAGATGCATTGGACGGCGGAATTAGTTCATACCTGTCATGACATTTGCGGAGAGCGACAACAGGCCAGGCTGAGTCGAGCGCTTGCAGGTGCAAACGAGGCGCGCACAGTAACCGTGACCGGGAGCCAACAGTGCGAAGTCCTTTACCGTGACCGAATCCAGATGGCCCACATGGAGGGAATGAACCGTAGTGCCACACAACTTCAAAACATAACATCTATAACTAGGCCTGAGTTAGATTATAGAATTATGGTACTCGGTTCAACATTCAATATTCAAAGACGTGGATAGAGTACGAAAAGCATAAGATGGTGCAAGACAGGAAAAACCAACCTTAGACCAGAACTTCTGTTTGTTGGGCACCATACACAGCCAAGAGACTGTGAAGAAGTTACCAAACAAAGAGAGAATTAGGCCGAAAAAGAAGACCCCCGACGACGCAAGCCTGTAGTGCAGTGGCAAGGTCATCATGTCCCTCAAGTTGCAAGCAGAGCTCGAGAGAACAAGGGCGGCAAAAATTTGATAACCAAAGAATGAGGGCGGTGCCCTCATAATAGTGGTTAAACTATTAAGAACAGATACTACACTTGATCTAAGCCAAAAGGCCAGAGTGGTGAGGTTTCATCTAGTCCACACCTCCCTTCTATACGAAAGCACATGAGTGCACGGGCCACTATTGCCTGAAATGGGTTTGAAGTTCAACAAAGCCAAATAATCGGTCATTAACTCAGGCATGTGCCTGCTGAACGAAAGTACGCCCTATTGACGCTACACCTTTGATAAAATCGCCATCTCGCCAAGTATGGGATTTTCCTAGAGAGTCCAAGGATGCAAGCACAATTGCGTTTCGCTACAGTGATCCAAGATACATGCATACAGTCAAGTGTAGAGTCACAGCACCTCGCAGAGAGACTGAATCTCATCTTGAGATAAGTTTGCATAGTGGAGCTTCATATGAAGTACTGCATTCACCTTGTCTCATTCAAATTCATTTTAATAGACGCCTAGGACACGAGGTACGCCTCCATCACCGTTACACCAATCATGCACCCTATCGTCATACCCACCGTCCTCGACAGAATACCATCTCAGCGCCCGTCTTCACATCTCCCAAAATGGATCTTATTGAGCAGTCGGTGCTCTCCAGCGCTCGAACCTGACTATATATCTTGCGTCCACATCCTCATTTTTCCTGTTGAGCAGCTGCTCCAGCACCGTGTCGGTCCTTCGAATACATGCATATAGCTTACTGCAATACATCCCCGACTCCAGGCTCGACTGGTTTCAGTTTTCTCATTCGCTAACCCCCTCCCTGTTGGAGCTGGAGAACGGCGCTGTATTGAATGACACGGCGGGAGATAACAAGGATAGGATGGTCTACGATGTAGGTATATATGCGTAGTCGGGACTATGTGAACATCGAACGATGACAATGGGCCAAATCTCATCACTCCCCAAGTCCATCATGGATTCCTGCACCATACAGATATCAGTCCATGGACGCTAGTCTCGGACACCGCAGATGCTACCGAGCACTACGTTCAAAGAACTATCGTCGCGGGTACCAACCACCATGGAATAAATAGTCCCCATACCTGGACCCCCGAGAAGCTAGAGTGAGGTTCACATCAGTTCTTTTTACAAAACCTCTTATCCCGATTATAATGTACCAGGCGCTGCGTGATTGATCCATGATTATTCTTGAATGACGTGTATTATCTCCGTCGTGAATGAGAATCAGTGCATGGTAATGAGAATAAAATAACATACCTCCTTGCGAGTGTTAGGCGTGGGCATGTCTAGCGTAGGTTGAGGCTGCCGCTTGCATCATTTTCTCCTTCCTTGTATCAACCAGGTCGCCGGGTGAGAAGCACAAGGACTAGTGACTGGTCAACCAGTATCTAGATCTTCTCTGGCTTTTGGAGCAGCGCGGCGCCGATGACTTGAGGAAGATCGAGATGCATATACTCATGCACGAGAAATTTGCCCAGAGTTTCTATCAAATAATTTCCCATTCATGCTTCAAGCAAGGTAGATCGTACACTGTCTTTTTGTTTTACTTCATAAATATACCTCTCCCCACAGCACTATGTAGACTTTATGTATCGTCTATCTATATCGTCTAGCACAGGTAACATAGACTTCCTAAAAAGCTGTCGTACCATTTCATTCGCCAGGCTCGTTCATCGAAGATGGCGCTACGAATTTTCCACTCCCAGGAGAGAAAATATCCTGCACATCATCAGACGAGCTCTCAGATGAAAAGACCACGCTTACCTTGATCACTCCTCTCGAAATGAGCCCAAGGGCAGCTCTGCTCTCCCACAGGGGGTATAACACGACTGCGAACGCCGACACGAACGTCCAGATAATACCCACTATCACCCATACCGAAAAGCCGGTAACGCCATAGATCGTCTGGGCACCAAAGAGGGGGAGAGGGATAAGTATCAGCAGTACCAACGTCTGTAGAGCCAGTGGCTTCAGTATATGAGCAAGTATAAGGAAACATGAAGCACGAACAAGTACTACAGATGCTCTGGCAGCGAACTTGAATGCATTATTTAGGCTGACTGGGTCCAGCTCCGGATCGATTGGTGCCTCGTCTGTCACAGATGACACTGATACATCTGGAACTTTCTTCTCATCCCCTGACTCCTCCACTTCATCGTTCGCATTTTGACTAGTAGCAGCAGCACCATGGCTATTGATTGCACGAGTCGAAGCAAAATCGTAGTCATCTGGCCACTTCAGGATTAATCAGCTTATGATCTCAAGGGATGAAACATTTTGCGCACGATAAGTGAAGCAACAGTTGAGATAATAGCACCAACACCGATCGATGCAAGGTTTCCTGAAAGCATTTCGTAGTTGCCTATCAATCAATCATTGGGTCAATTCAACTTCACGGCAATATCGAAATTGTGGTGATCTAACCTCCGCTCGTCTGATCATGCAATGAGGTCAGAAAGAGAACCAGAAGAGCATAAGAGACGTACGGTGACATTGATCATCTTTTGGTTGAGCGCAGAGGTGGTGACTAGCCAGGCAATAACACCTGCGGCAAAACCAACGAGGGAACCAACGATGCAGCCGACTTTGTTAGCTTTTTTCCAGGTAATGCAAAGGGCAATTGGGCAGACAGCAGAGCCGAGGATGACTCCCATGAACGTCTGTAAATAATGTCAGGCACAATGCATAACACAAATATAGGCACTGACATAAAGCCAACCCATGGACACTCCGATGTAGTAGAAAATAACACCGGCGAGGCCCATCACGAGGGCAAAGATAAGAACCTAGCCATGTTAATTGATAAGATTATATTTTCCAAGAAAAAAGATGTTTACCCCTGCATGACTCATGCGCAGAATTTGTCGCTCGGTAGCCTTCGGATTAATATATCTCTATACCATCACCAGTTAGTGGTTTTGGTGCCGAATGCTAGATAGGAACATACCACATAGATATCGTAAGTCAAAATAGAAGAGACAGCGATGAGCTCCGCGCTTGTGGCACTTGTAACAGCCAGGAAGAGCACGACAAGAAGTGCAGCTGCGCCCGATTTCCCGAGCAAGGTCGCAGCAGCTAGCGAAGCTGGAAGACCCTCTGAGATAGCACTTTCCGAAAGCGGCGCAAGCATTGGAATAAAGCCGCTTGATAGAGGATCTTGTGACGTAGAGTTGGCAGTAGGCACCGCAGAAAAAGCCACTGCAGCAAGCCCAAGCGTCGTTGAGAATGCAAATGGAATAGCAAACCTACGCTTGAATCAGCAATGCTGGCAAATTCTGTTAAAGACACTAACTCACCATGCCAATCCACCGATAAGATACGCCTTGACGGTCGTAGAAGGTCTGCTGGCAATGGCGCGCTGCCAATATGCCTGGTCCTGGAAGACAGTTGCGAAGTTGCCAATGAGGTTAATAACACCGAAGATAAGGCCATTTTTAGAGCGGAGAGTCAGGTACGAGCCACCAGCATTACCAGCTACGGGTGCGATTTGGGATACCTCACCCAATAGGTAGTGCATGCGACTGATGGAACCAATGGAGCCCGAAGTTGCATATACGGTGAACACAAAGGTGAAGATGATGGCGAAGAGGACGGTTGTATGTGTACTGAAAAGAAAAGTTTGAGTCAGGGAACATGGCATGTACGATATCCACTTACTAATCGCAAAGCAGTGTGGAACGCATTCCACCAACGACGACATAAATGGCAACGACCAGCGGGATGAGAAAACAAGCAGCAATCGTGCTCATCCCAGTCAAACTCGTCACAGTAGCTGAACCGCCCAAGACAAGCATGGAGGATACGATCAAGTTTGTCGCAAGACCGAAAACCATGAAAACAAGATGCGCTGTAGTTCCCCACCGCGCTGCGATGATCTCAAGCCAGGTGTGTGCATAGGGAGCATTGAGCTTTAGCTTCGCGGCAAGCTGCGCGAACAAGAGGACCTGCACTGTCGCACCTGCAGCGTACCACCATGGCCCCGAAATGCCATATCTATAAGCTATTGCGCTGGATTGGAGCTAAGTGATGCCACGGGCTAAGCTGAATGTGAATATGGAGGTTGGACATCGACATACCAGGGTTGCTGCCCAGGTCCAAGCAGAGACAATGCCAGAGGCAATAAGGCCAGGCTTCACTGAGCGCGAAGCAGAGGTGAACTCCTCAGAATCGGAGGGAGAGACACCTGTGTAGCGTGCCTGTACAGCAGTCAAACCCACCATGAAAGCACTGAAAAACAGTCCAATGCCTGGATGATCTTGAGCAAATGACAGAAGATAGATTACAATATGGCTTACCGATGACTGACAAAGTTATTGGAGATGAGTATTTACAACATGCGAACCAGAAATCAACTCACCGACGCCATAGCCTGCACCTTGAGGGAGAACTTCACTGGTCGACATGCAAGTAAAAGTGTTCAGAAAGGCGCTCAGGACCTTACCTCATTTATACTAGTACCTCTGAGTTCTTATCACCAAATGACATGGGGAACTGAATTGACTGATTCACACAAACTGTCTACAAGATTAATATTGAGACGCCGAACCGCTTTTGCCAAGCTCCGCGGCCATTTCATATGTAACTTTGATAAGAACTGCATCCTCTCATGGTGCTCCTACCCCGCGCGCGCTGCCGTGTCATAACCAGTACGAGTTAAGTACGCCACAAGGAGTAACTACATTTAGGTATCTCACACACTGAGGGGGCCGATCTGGGGCCCCGAGTCGAGGAAAAAAAGACAGAACAAAATTTATTGACTGGAGCGTGATTCGAACACGCGCCCTTTCGGACTAGATCCTGATTCTAGCGCCTTAGACCACTCGGCCATCCAGCCGTAAACTTGTTCCCCTGAGTGGATGTCATGTAGTCATTGTATTGGTTAACAACCTCTCACCGACATGTAGAATTCGCATTGAAGGAAAGCCTATAGTGTCACATGCAATCCCTGGGGTCCTATATCTCGTACAGAATAATTGTGCATCCAAGAGAGCCACGGACACCTGGGTGTGCGATTTGTTAGAGCATAGCAGTCGGTGCCACGGATGATGAATCCATATCAGTCGAGAATGATAGGCTATCTATCGGACAATGGGATTTACGCCCCTTGCAGCCAAATAGTCCTTCGCCGCGCTTGGGCTCTGCGAGAAGATTAAAATCAGGTTTGAAAGGAAGATACTGACTTCTTACAAGGTTCTTAACAAGCTCATAAACGCTCTTGTCGTGATACCTCAGTCCAGTCCGAGGATCGGTATACGGTGCCTAATGATTTGACTTCGACAGAATATCCTCGGAAAACAGGTGAACACTGACCTCCAGCCCTGTAATATCGCAGTAATGCCTCTGTGGCAGAACAGATGGTGGTGCTTCTATCGATAGGTCTAAAAGAATCAGTTCCGCCGACTGCAAGGAAACCCGTAATCAACTCACAAGTCGAGATTTCCTCGTTCACCTCAACAAGCTCTTTCTTGCCTTCATCAATATCCATCGCCTGACTATCTCTCTCTTGTCTCCGCCTCTCCCTTTCGACCCGCTCTTTCTCCCGTTCCTGACCTAGCACGGTTTTCAGGTTCTTGGTTCGACGATTCGCATTTTTTATGTAGTTAGGATTTTTGAATGGACGAGGACTGTGCAGGTATGACAGCTGCTCGGAGAGAGTCTAATAGTCTTTATTGAGCGACCGAATTGAGTGAGAAAATGGCACGAACAGGTGTATGAGTGGTGGAACCGTCGTTCGCGGCCCTCTTCTTGGTCGCACCCTTGGGCGGCCTGTAGGTTCAACATTAAACCACCTATAAAATTATCATGATGCCCTACATCTTTAGCAATACAGGTAGGGTGTCGCTTTGGAGTGGCGATGCGTAAGTGTATGCAAAGGAACTTGAATTACTTCAGAACTAATAAGTAATTAGTCCCGGGATTGTGTTTGGTTTAGTCAGCAGAGTTTTGGCTTTGTACAGTTTTATCAAATCAATTTCTAGCAGCACTAGTGATCAATTGATCACCGGGCGAGCGTACAAATGGCCTCGTCTCCTGTAGATTCCTTGTTTATCAAGGCACAAAACACTACCCTGCCAAAATCCCTTCGTCCTACCTCTCCACCACCAGACAATGTGCCAAAGCACAAGCACGTCAAGGATCTCAAGCTAAGAACAAAACTAAATCGCCAGGCAGCACACGCTGCACGTTCAAAAGCACTTGTCGAAGATGCTGAACTATTGCTAACAAACGAGGCAGGGAAAATGCAGGTGGAGACCGAGCTGGAACGAACTTGGAGAATAGGCCAGGATGATATTGCGCAAAGTGCTAGTCAGGAAGCTGCCAAAGGACGACGGGAACTGAAGTTGGACGGTGGTCCGTATCGCTCGAGATACTCGAGGAACGGTAGACATCTTGCCATTGTTGGCAACATGGGTCATGTTGCGACTTTTGACTGGCAAACAGGAACCATGCATACTGAGCTTCAGCTGCAGGAAACATGTCGCGATATCACGTACGTCGCTTGTTACTTGCATGTAACAACTCTCAATTTCAATAAAGATTTTTGCAGGACCAGTCATTCTTCGCGGTCGCACAAAAAAAATATGTATTTATATATGACCGTGATGGTGTCGAGCTACACCGACTGAAAGCTCACATTGAATCCACGCGACTCGAATTCCTTCCATATCACTGGTTGCTCGCTAGTGTGGTCAGTCATTCTAATTTAATGCCAACCTGTGCCAGCTCAGTCGACATTAGGGAAACAACGGATTTTTAAAATATCAAGACACCTCCACAGGTCATATCGTTGCCGAGCATCGAACCAAGCTCGGGGCATGTCATACACTCGCACAAAATAAACACAACGCCGTGTTGCACCTCGGCCACTCCAATGGCGTTGTCACCCTCTGGACGCCTAACATTCCTCATCCCGCTGTACAAATATTAGCACATCTCGGTCCAGTGGTGGGGCTGAGCGTAGATCCGAGTTCTGGTGGGCGCTATATGGCGACGTCAGGCCAGGATGGCGTCGTAAAGGTCTGGGACTGCCGAAATTGGAAGGGTACTGTGCGGGAATGGTCGACAAGAGGTGGCGGTGCCGAGTTGGAGTGGAGTGCAAGAGGTGCTTTAAGTGTTGCAGTAGGTGGAAGTGTCAATGTGAGTTACTGCACTCTTGCTTGCGGCGGTTCTCATCCATTGCGTGCTAGGTGTATACAAAACCGTCAATACAGACCCCGCATATACCTAAAGCTCCCCCACCTCTTTACCTCACGCACCCAATACCACATCGACCGCTTACTTCGGTAAGATTCTGCCCTTTTCAAGATATTCTTACGATCGGACACAATGCTGGTTTGTCGAGCATTCTTGTACCTGGAGTCGGCGAACCAAACTTCGATAGTATGGAAGCCGATCCATTCGAGAATAAGAAGGCAAGAAGGGAAAGGGAAGTCAAGGGTCTATTGGACAAGGTATGCTCAACGTCTAGCTCATTCTTTAATAACACTGATATGGACTATTCATCAACTTAGATTCAACCGGACATGATCACACTCGACCCGGATTTCGTCGGAGCCCTTGCACCGCCAACAAACTTAACGACTGCTGTCAATGACACGCATGATATTCCCTTCGCTCGTCTTCCTCGCCTCGAGCGACTTCGTGTACAGGGTAAAGCAGATGAAACAGAGCTCGTTGATGGTGACGACGAGGACGCTGACGGCGACGGCGACAAGAATGACAAACCACAGTCGCGTACAGAGAAAGAAAAGCGGAAAATGCGCGGCAAAGGAAAGAGTGTCAAAAGGTATGTACTCCGTACGAGACACTGCATCCTATCACTTATCATATTCGAAACCCAGATACCTCCGGAAGCAACGCAAAAATGTCATCGATCCAACTGCGGTAAGCCTTGGTCAATCGTTCCATTCATTAATCGTGTGCTCATGTTTGCGCGCTCTGAAAATATAGGTCGCTATTCGTGCAAAACTGGAGAGGCAGCGGGAGGAAAAACGCGTGGCAAAGGCCATCGAGAATGGTCAGTTGGAGGCGCGGAAACCATCGGCGCTTGATCGATTTAGACGACCATGATGGTCCTTGGAGAAAATGCGTATGTACTTGTCAAGTCAGACGAGTTACACTCAGAGTCGAACAAGACTGTGTAGACGAGCATAGAGTCTAGTTACAAGTCGCTGCATTAACGTCGACGCCCCCTCGCGAGACTTGAACGCCTCTCGGAGTCACGTGACGTGCTTTGAAGTAGATCGACGGTACACGTGTGCCAGAGAAACATCATGTTATTCTGCGAGGATGGCCACGACGATCTACATTATTCAAAAATCTGAGTCACCGTAGTCACCTCCTCCAGTTCTTCGCTAACTCAGGGCTGCCCAGCGAGTCCTCGCGCAGCTTCTGGGGCTGTGACAGTAATTTTCAGCAGCCCGAACATCAGTGAATTCGATCGGTATGATGTCGATACAGAGTTTGGAATTTAAAACTGATCCACAATTAAGGACCTTTTGGTTTGGACAACTCAGAAATCTGTTTTATCGAAACTCCTTCCACTTCGTGGGAAGTCGAGAAAACACAGATTCATTTACGTAAATGCAGGTGTCTGAACAGTTCATCAAAACGCTCATCGTCCGCGCGGATGCAAATCCCCAAATTCAACCAGACTCACCCGTCTATCAGCGCGTGTGACTCCCATCGACATATCGCACTACCTCCTCGGGCCAACACAGTTAAAACCAACTCAATACGGGTGGAATCTGGATGACGGGAAAGGGTTGAGCAAGAAAGATGCAGCGAAACCACATCTACAGACTATCCGCGACACCTACATAAATGAACGCCTTATATCTCCTCCTTTACTTAGATGGATCGAGACTATCGATCGATCAAGGAGATAGAACCAGGGTAGGCTGGACTGGAAGAAATTCCGAATTAATAGGTCCTAATAAGTTTAGGATGTGGAATTGCCGGCGATTTCACGGGCATCAACAAATATGCACAGTTTGTACGGGAATATCAAAGTGAACCACCTCCATTTCTGTGTTGACAACAAGTCCGTGATGTAGGCTGCGTATGCAGTTACTCCTGGACTCTCACAATGCCTGGCCCTACCGGTCCGTCAAACCATCGAAGACTTCCCACCTGCATCATTCTTCCATCGCAGTGAGATTCCATGAACTCCCGACCATCTCAATGCAATAGATGCGCAGATCAACTCGCGAAACAAGCTAACACATGCAATGACTCGCTTGTTGTAACATGTACCACTGCACGGAGACGCAATAAGGAAAACTTGCTTTGGAGATGAATGGATTAAAAATCGTAAGGAAATGTCTACGCAATGCGTTCTATCTTCGTAGTGTGGCATTCCTGTATTAACTTCAGCAGCAGTGACCGCTCGTTTTGACAGTCTCTCGAACTTCAGCTCAGTGGACGACAAGCCAGACTAGGCGCGGTCGATGGCGTTCAGATGAGTTCAAGCACCCGCATTACTCGAGGAGCACAAAAAATTGTCCACAAACAACTGTACTGATTGACTCCGAACTAGGTATTGCACCGTCAACCATGATACCAAAGCGCAGCACGAAAATTTGTCCACGAACAACTTTAGTGATCGACTTCGAACTAGGTATCACACCATCAATCATGATACCAAAACGAAAACGGAAACATGACTTGCTGTTGCGATGTACCGCTCGGGCTGCCGGCTCACTTGTTAACTCGGCTCACAGTAATTGTATCCTGAACCCTAAGACGAGCAGGTGAGTCATGTGGTTGAATCCTGGCTGCACAGCGATCTGCTCATACTCACTACGTTCACTTTATCAGGTAGACAAAAAGAGCCTTTGCAGCAGTTTTCATTTGTCAAGCATAATCTTCCGTCGCAGCGTGAGGCTTTGACAGACAGAGATGCTGTCAACATAACCACGACGGCGAGGAAGGAGAAACGCATTTTTTGTGCGAGGCGATATAGAATCTTCTGAGGATGTGGGAACACTAGGATAATCACAAGCTTTTATATCCTGCATATATACAGGGGCACGATCCTGATAGATTTGGCAGATAGAACCTGCGGGAGCGTAATCAACTGTGGCCCTTACGTCGTTACTGAGGTCGTAGGCTATACGGACAAGCAAACTCGACAATGCTCTGAATGGAGGACGTGTCACTGACCGTGACGCGGCTTTGGTAAGGCTTCGAAAGTTCGTAATACACGAATCGCTTCTGGCAGACTAATACCCACCACGCGCCCTCGCCAAGGTGACTTAATCTTGCTCGTCTTATGAACTCGATTGTGGTACAAGCTCTTGAAGATATGTTGGTTGAGTTCTGATGCTATCCCCAACCCGTTCGCCCTCCCTGATGGCAGACGATGAGCTGCAGACTTTTCAGTTATCGATCAAGAGTAAAGGTGCTTATATCCTGATTGGGTGACAAATTGCGCCGTTCACAGTGCTGGATGGATCGAGGCCGACGAGTCCGTCAGCAGCCTCTGTACGGTTTCGTATGTCGTAGATGCAATATTAATCATCAGTAGCGATGATCGCTCGTTTCGACAGCCTCTCAAATTCAAACATAGTGGACCACGGGCAAGACTAGGCACGGTTGATCACGTTCAGATTATCAAGTTACATCAACATTGCTCGAGCAGCAGAACAATTTGTCTACAAACAACTGTACTGATTGACTCCAAACTAGGTATTGCACCATCAACTATGATACTAAAGCAACAGCAGACATATGACTTGCTGTCGCGAGGTGCCGCTCGAGCTGCCGGCTCAATGTTTCTCACCGTGCGTGCGGCAGCTTGGGTCTCCTGAATCCTAAGGCGCAAATGTGAGTCATGCCGTTGAATACTGGTTTCACAGTGACCTGCTCATACTCACATCAGCGTGAGCTATACAAAAATACCCCGGGCAGCAATCAAATACTGTTTTGCAACTTTTTTTGTAACATCCAATGACAGACATAGACGCTGTCAAAGCAACAACAACAGCGAGGAAGGAGAAATACATTCTTTGTGTGAGGTAATATGGAATATTCCGAGGGAGATATTGAATGATGTCTCTGAGGATGGGAGAGCACTATCGGACGATGACCAGTTTTTATATTCTGTGTATACAATTCTGATTGATCTGGAAGAATCGTTATTGCTGTCAGACGGCAGAATTTTCGGTAGAACTTGCAAAAGGGTATTCAATCGATTGCGACCATTATATCATAAGATTCATAACCTGCCACGTTACTGGAATCTCATTGTATTAGGGGTACTGTATAGATACGCACTTAGGTTCGTCACAGCGTCACACGCCTGGCGAATCCACCTGGGTATCCCATTTATGCGTGTCGGCGCTAAGTGTCACGCGGGAAGTAAGGCGGCGCGCACTTGTGACCACATCAGGAAATTCTCACATTCCTTAATCTCCTTAATCAGCTTAACCTACTTATCTCAAAACTTGTTTGCTCTCTCTCACATTATTTACCTGGCATATTTCATATTTCTCTAGTGTGAAGCATAATAAAACATATATATCAATATACCTCAACATTTCCTTTCTGAATATATTCAAGTTGAAATGTTGGACAAGTAGATCCACCTTTCAACAAGACACTTAAGTGTATTAAGTCTGTTTAAGGACAAATAAAGTAATGTGAGAATTTCCTGATGCAGTGCAGCCGAAGGTTAGTAAAGTGCTGAGTCGTACCTTAGCATGAGTCCTAGTCAGTCCCTGTGTGCACACTGACAAGTTTCATTGTGTGGACTTGTGGGAGACCATGTTGGCATAGAAGGTGAGAGTCAGTGCATATAATTTAAATACACTAAATCACACCGGATCATGAATTTGTTTAATGGACGCTAGTCATTAGGCAGTGCAAAGTGCAGAAAAATCAATCCAAATTGACAGTGATCAAATAAATGAAGGATCTACGTCAAAACAAGATAAACAAGGTAAAACGCACAGAAAACGGCAAGGGTCATAAGTACAAGCACAATGACCCTACATACTTTCCAAATGGAGGAAGAAGAACCCTAGCAAAAAATTTAGCTACTGTAGAGGATGGTGCAAAAGTGAACTCTGCTTACCCTGAAGATAAATGGAGAACCGAGGTTGAGGTTGGCATGAAGTGCCCAATTGAGCTTAGATGCTTGCTCGTAATTGAGGTCCCATCTTGGCAAGTGCAGATTTTCTTCCCATCAACTGCTATGAATGATGCTGATTAAAATGTGCAGCTTTAGTAGGGTTTCATCAGCCAGCTTAAACTGATCAAGAATAGTGTCTGTGTGTGGGCCAATACTGATAAGCAGTGGACCCAAAATGATGGGCTCAAGGATCACTGAGCTCTGATTAGCGAGAAATGCCTCTGCAGGACGGCGGCAAAGGACCTGACCACAAGACCTGGTAGCTTGGGCCATTGGACAGGAATTTGACACTGGGGCTTGAGCTGTTGACAGTGGAGCACGAGGACTGGCAGCTTGAGCCATTGGATGGAAATTTGACACTGGGGCTTGAGCCATTGGATGGGAATTTGACACTGGGGCTTAAGCCATTGACACTGGAGCAGTAGCATGACAGATGGCAGCTGAAGCAGGCAATGATGATGGTTCCTTTGATCCAAATGAGAGCTCCCTCTTGAAAGCCTCTTTCAGATAGCCTGAGCACTGGATACGTGCCCCAGTTGCAACACTGGGTGCTGGAAGGTGCGGCGGGCCACTGAGATTAATCCGTGCTGAAACAACTGTAACATTCCATGAGAATACATGTATAAGAGAACAAAAATATAAAAATGACTTACAACGATGTGGTGGCTTGACACCTTCAATATGACAGCACTTCATGAATCGTTCCATGTGAGGAACAACAAATTCTTCGCAAAACACTTGAACTAAGACTGCAATATACTCCAATACATGCAGAGTTCTCCTGCAGCTCTTGTGGGGTGATGTATAAATCAACTGCCACATCCCCTGGAGAGAGTGCAGTGTTGGCATTGAAACCTGGGCAACGAATCAGTACTGAAATTCCTCTGTCGAGACGGTCCTGCATAGCAATCTCCGTCCTGCATAGCAATCTCCGTCCTGCATAGCAATCTGCTGGAGTAATTAATTGAATCTGTAAGAAACATGAAGTGGGCACATACTGAATCGAAGACATCTTGCAAGGAGGCTTCGACCAACTCCTCACAAGTGAGAGAATGTTGCTTCATTATAGGAAAAGAGTTGAAGGCCACATATGACGGGCGAAGGCTGCCTGGCTTCCTGGTGTGGTAGTGAGTTCCATCAAGATGGACATTGTGTCGAAGCAGTGCACGGGCTGCTGCCTGATGTTCAGAATTGCTGTAACTTTCAGCAAATGCAGAAATACGCAGTGCCACTAAGTTCTGCACTGAAAATGATGGTGCCATGACCTGGTGTGGTTCGTAGTGTTGAGCTTGAGGTTGAGATGTGGTAGTGAAGAAAATGAAGTTTGAGGTATGAGATTGAGAGCCGAACTAAAGATTAAAATAGCAGATAAATGTTAGTACATTACTGGACTGGGATGCATTAATACTCAACTCGAATGCAAGTGAGCATTGGACATTAGTATTGGGTAGAACATGTCCAAAGTAGCGGATTGGTAGAAAGAACATGTCCAAAGTAGCGGATGGTAGAATATGCTGTAGATTTAGCTAGAACATGTCCAAAGTAGCAGATGGTAGCATATGTGTTATGGTATAGTCAGACTCAGAGGACTAGGTAGAACATGTCCAAAGTAGCGGGTGGTAGAATATACAGTACTACGGGTAGAACATGTCTGTCCAAAGTAGTGGATGGTAGCATATTGCATTCAAACCACAGTCGTTAAGAGGCATGACATGCCCCTAAGTCAAGTACCACTGACAAGATTCAGATGAAGGGAGTATGTTGGCGAGTTGCCAGTTCTCATTAGCTTGTCACAGATAATACAAGTCATAACTACAAGCTATCATAGAATGTATCAGTCCGCCACAGAATTGAGATACCTGACCATACTCTCCATCTCGTCCGCATGCTCCTCCTGCTGTATAACGTCCGCTGTCTTAATAACCGAGGGTCTTATATAAAGTCGTGTAAATGTAATGACACCACAATTACACTTTGGATAAGACTGCTTGCCAGTCCTCAATTAACACGGTCTACAACTTTTCCTATTTCGTGGTAGATAACGTGTGTGTTCTTGGGAGGCTCGCTAAACTAATCTTTTTATAAAGATCAACCTAGCTGGAACTTTACTTTTCTTTATTGAAACTCAAATCTCTTGTCTAGGAATAAGCTTCTAGACACGTAATTCGGTTTCTGGAATGTATTTGCCTAGGAAATCTCCTTCTAGGCTCTGGACTTGGATACTGGAACTAGTGAGACGTGGTCTCAAATATACGAAATATGACCAAGATCGCTTGGTCTATGGGCACTGGAACTATGAGACAATGGTCTCAAGTATACTATATATATGTTCAAGATCGCTTGAACAAATGGGACTGGAACTTGACCAAGATCGCTTGGTCTATGGGACAACTAGTGAGACGTGGTCTCAACAATATGATAGATGACTAAGATCGCTTAGTCAAAGGGCACAGAGCAATGAGACAAAGGGGTCTCAAAGACAATATATGTGACCAAGAACACTTGGTCTATAGCACTAAATAAGTTTCTAAGGTAAGAAATTTATAATCTCAAGGGAATTCTTTCCCTGCACTTGTCTCACTTCAAAGGGACTAACTTTGCAAGTGAAATATCTGATAGGCAGATAGCTACAAATGGGAGATCATATTTTTTTGGGGGAGAATGGGCTCTCCTTATATACATTTTGTGTGGGAAAGTAACCTAGGTTCACAAACAATAAAAAATAAGGAGGACCAATCAAAATATTGGGTCAAACCCAATAAAAGAATAAAATACAAGTGAAAGATGGAGCTATGACATCATAATGACATCAAGAGTGACATCATTGTGGAGCAAAAGATTCCAGAACCTTCCATGAGTGAGTCAGAGTGAGTCATTGTGGAGCAGAATATTCTAGAAGGAAATGACATCATGGGTGGAGTAGAATAATCTAGAGCTTGATGACATAATATCTTTCAACAGAATACCTGCAGGAGTATCTGTGGAGTCTTATGACATCATAATGACATCATACCCTATGAGTACAATTTTATGAAGTGTCAGGTGAGTCAAAGCATCCTAATGAAAAAGTAAAGTAAAGAAACACTAGAGAAAAGTAGGTAGCAAAAATAAGACAGTTGGCAGGAATTGAAACACGGTCTTTTTGGATAGGTTTTTTATTGGCTTTATACTTTTCTCTATGGTTTTCTCTAGCCAAAGTGAATAAGCCAAAGGCAAGGCTATACCTTAACCTTCATTTCTCTTCTCACATCAACTAGGTCTAAATGTGATTCCCATCTCACATTAGACTTTTTCCGTCAAAACATATTCAGATCATGAAACTTGGGGAAAACTGGAAATATGAACCATGGTTTGAAACCAAGGTATGGGTTGACTAGTCTGAGGACTAAGCTACCAGACTTTATCTTTTGAGGGTCACCTAGTATTCATGTCCATGCATGATTCCCACATCATGCAGAACACCGCATCTGCATACTCAGAAGCAATGATGTCATCCACATCCAAATCTATGCATGAATGTACTCCAATGCCACGCACACCTGAAAATCCTGGGAGGGCTTCAATCTGATTGAGATGGAAAATGTGGAATGCATTGATGGCTGAACAACTTCGCCACTGTCGCTGTAACTCAGATGCGAGGAGATGAGATGATTGAAGGCCTTCAATGACTTTCTTCATCTCCATTTCCTCATCATGGATGAACATACACAATCAACAGATTTCGACGTTGAGACAAGATACCTCTTCCTGAGCACGCAACAGTTTGGAATATTTTGTTGTGGCTTCGTGGTGAGTGGGTTTCGTCCAGTCCTGTTCCCTGACATCTGTGTGGGAATGATGCAACAAACTGAATTCCCCTAAGAAGCTGTACTCTGTGATGTCTTTCCAGGACAGCTTTGGCCGAGGGAGGTTAAGTGCAACAGCTTGGATATTGTACCAGTTAATTGTGTTTCGAATTGCCTCTGAACAGCGCTGCAGTGCCTTCCCAATTTGCTGACGTAGTTCATGTTACAACTTGGATGGTATCTGTTGGCGACGCTCAAACAGAGCGTGTGTCGTCAACAGTCGAGGACGTCCTTGGGCTAGCCCAAGGTTAGGGGTCTTACTTGGCGAGGCTTCGGCAAGTAAGATTTGACGCCTATGTCCAAATCGGGTAGCTTATGTCAAGCGGGTGTGAGACGATAAGCTATATCGGCCAAGGCTTACGACACCCAAAGGTTAATCGTAAGATCGTCATTAATTAGAAGGACAGAAGTCTGACTAATTAACAGGGGCTTTGCTCGTCGATGAAGTCGATGAGTAAAGATCGAGACTATAGGCTTATCTGCAAAGAGCAGATAAGAAGATAGAATATAGACTGTTGGCGAGGCAGAAAGGATCACTCTGGTGAGAGTAGGAGGTCAAGAACCAAGTAGATTCAAGTTAGGGAATATAGTACATGGTAGCGAGTTTATATAGAGGACAGGAGAAGTATTAGTGGATGATAACTCGTACTACCAAGAGAAGCAATCGGTAAAGGGCATAACCATAAAAGGAAAGCACGTTCGCGTTGAGACACGGGCGAGGCAGAACGTGCTAGATAAGAAAGTGAGTCAAAGGTCGAAATAGGAAGTGAAACGCGCAGGGGCACGATCGTGCAGCTGTGGAGCTATCTATAAGTCGCATGTGCGACTGCGCACTGAGTCAGAGATCAAGAAAGGGAAAAGGGCAACGGGGACTGTCCACAGGATCAGTCAGGTGGTGGAACGGAGCATGGGTATGTTTTGTCAGCAAAAGGATCCAGCCAGATGTACTGGCTCTGCTGAAGCGACAGGTAGAGAGCGAAAGGGAATGCGAGGATGACAAGGATGACCAGGGTAAGGTCGGGGTAAGGGTATGATGCAAGGGCTGATACGAGGAGGATTAGGAGAAAAATGGTAGGGGCCCAAGCGTCTAGATGTTCTTGTAACAGTTCATACCCTAAAAAAAAACAAATAAATATATAATAATACAGAACAAGACAGAACTAAAACCTGTCCCTGATAAAGGAAGCTTTGAGAGCTCGAAAAGCCTCATAACAACAAGGTGTTTGAGCTCGTTCAACACCGTGTGGTACTTGCCTAGTGTTGCTTCCTCTTTGTACTGCATGTACTTGGGACACCCGACAGCCCAGCGCTCCTCGACATGACGTTGAATCTCCATGTGTGCCACTAAGGCTTCTGCATTTTGCAACTTTCCATAAGCAGTGTCAACACGGATGCAAGCTGTAGTAAGGGCAGCACTAATCTCTTCAAAATTACCCACTCTCACAGTGGTAAGTGCATTGTTGGCAGTTGATCAAGCAGTGTTCCATTTGTTCCTGCAATTTAAGCTTGGCAAAATACTGATAGATTGGACAAGTGCTTACCAGCACGAGTTGAGGTCATCAAGAACTTCAACATATCGAATGCAAAGGCGATCTTGGATTGGTGGTTGTTTCAATTCTTTGAGGTACAACTTTTCCTCATCATAGAACTTTGCAAAGTCAGCATCGTCAATATACAACTCGCATTTGATGATGGAAAGCTCGGCTTGTAGGGTTCGAATAACGTGAATTGCTTCT